>NC_139989.1:64017451-64107451 GCF_964263955.1 Coregonus lavaretus
GGTCCCGGCAGTATGTTCTGAGAAACCTGCCCACATCCTGGTTTACGCGTTCCACCTGCCCATTACTCTCCGGGTGGTAACCCGAGGTGAGGCTCACCGAGACCCCCAACCGCTCCATAAAAGCTCTCCAGACTCTGGAGGTGAATTGGGGACCCCGGTCAGCCACAATGTCCTCGGGCACCCCGTAGTGCCGGAACACATGAGTGAATAGTGCTTCGGCGGTCTGTAGGGCAGTAGGAAGACCCGGCATGGGGAGCAAACGACAGGCCTTAGAGAACCGGTCCACAACGACCAGGAGTGTAGTATTCCCTTGAGAGAGGGGAAGGTCAGTTATAAAATCCACCGAGAGGTGGGACCATGGTCGTTGTGGAACGGGCAGGGGCAGTAACTTACCCCTAGGCAGATGTCTAGGCGCCTTACACTGGGCGCACACCGAGCAGGAGGAAACATAAACCCTCACATCCCTGGCCAACGTGGGCCACCAATATTTGGCACTAAGACAGTGCACTGTCCGGCCGATACCCGGATGTCCAGAGGAGGGTGACGTGTGAGCCCAATAGATCAATCGATCCCGACACTCGAGCGGAACATACTTCCGACCCTCCGGGCATTGTGGTGGACTAGGGTCGGTGCGTAATGCCCGCTCGAGCTCAGAATCGAGCTCCCACACCACCGGTGCCACTAGACACGACTCCGGCAGTATGGGAGTGGGCTCCACGGACCTCTCCTCCCCGTCATACCGCCGAGACAGCGCATCTGCCTTACCGTTTTGTGACCCAGGGATGTAGGTGATCTTAAAAGAGAAACGGGTCAAAAACATACTCCATCTAGCCTGTCGAGGGTTCAGCCTCCTCGCTGCCCGGATGTACTCCAGGTTACGGTGGTCCGTCAAAATGAGGAAAGGGTGTTGAGCCCCCTCAAGCCAGTGCCTCCACACCTTAAGGGCCTGTACCACAGCTAACAGCTCCCTGTCCCCTACGTCATAATTTCGCTCCGCCGGGCTGAGCTTCTTGGAATAGAAGGCACAGGGGCGGAGTTTAGGTGGCGCGCCTGACCGTTGTGAAAGCACGGCGCCAATACCGGCCTCAGACGCGTCCACCTCTACCTGAAATGGTAAAGAGGGATCCGGATGCGCCAGCACCGGAGCCGAGGTGAACAGGTCCTTCAGCTTCTCAAACGCCCTGTCCGCCTCGACTGACCACTGCAGACGCACCGGGCCCCCCTTTAAGAGAGACGTGATGGGAGCTGCCACTTGCCCAAAACCCCGGATAAACCTCCGGTAGTAATTCGCAAACCCCAAAAACTGCTGCACCTCTTTCACAGTGGTTGGTGTTTGCCAATTACGCACGGCTGACACTCGGTCTACCTCCATCTTCACCCCTGACGCAGACAACTGATACCCCAAAAAGGAAATCGACTCCTGGAAAAACAGACACTTCTCTGCCTTCACATACAGGTCGTGCTCCACCAGCCTCCGCAACACCCTGCGCACCAGGGCCACATGCTCGACACGGGTAGGTGAGTACACGAGAATGTCATCTATGTACACCACGACTCCCTGTCCCTGCATGTCCCTGAAGATCTCATCCACGAATGATTGGAAAACTGACGGAGCATTCATCAACCCGTATGGCATGACTAGATACTCGTAATGGCCCGAGGTGGTACTAAAGGCTGTTTTCCATTCATCATCCTTCCTGATGCGCACCAAGTTGTACGCGCTCCTGAGATCTAATTTCGTGAAGAAACGCGCCCCATGCAACGACTCAGTCATGGTCGCAATCAGCGGGAGTGGATAACTATACTTCACCGTAATCTGATTGAGACCACGGTAATCGATGCACGGACGCAAACCCCCATCCTTTTTCTTCACGAAAAAGAAACTCGAGGACGCGGGGGAAGTGGACGGCCGTATGTATCCTTGTCTCAGTGATTCGTCTATGTAAACCTCCATAGCTTTCTTCTCCTCCTGAGACAGAGGATACACATGACTCCGTGGGAGCGCAGCTCCTGCCTGAAGGTCTATCGCACAATCCCCCTGCCTATGGGGTGGCAACCGCGTCGCCCTCGCCTTACTAAACGCAATAGCCAAATCCCCATACTCAGGTGGAATGTGCAATGCGGGCACCTGGTTTGGACTCTCCACCAAGGTAGCCCCTATGGAAACGCCCAAACATCTACCCACACACTGAGCAGACCACTCCATCAGAGCCCTCTCCTGCCACGAAATAACGGGGTTATGGGTACTTAACCAGGGCATGCCCAGCACCACCGGATACGCAGGAGAGTCAATCAGAAACAGTTGAATTATCTCCTGATGACTCCCCTGCGCACACATCCTAAGTGGCGCCGTGACCTCCCTGATTAAGCCCGTACCCAACGGACGACTATCTAGGGCGTGAACGGGAAAAGGAACATCAACAGGGAGAAGGGGAAACCCTAACTCTAAACAAAACTTCTTATCAATAAAATTCCCAGCCGCGCCTGAATCTACCAGCGCCTTATACTGGGAATGAGGTGCCACCTGCGGAAAACGCACAGGCATACAAAAATGGGCAACAGTGAGCTCTGGGTGAGTGGGGCGCCTACTCACCTGGAGGGAATCCCCAGTGCGGGACCTGTCGTCATCTCCCCGAGGAGGCCATCCCCAGCACCTAGCCGCGGTGTGTCCTCCCCGACCACAGTTGGTGCAGTGGATGGACCCCCTCACCTGCCGACTCCTCCTATCTCTAGCGCCAGCGCCCCCGAGCTCCATAGGACACGGCTCGGATGCGCTGGAGGGTGAAATGGACGGACCCCCCTCAGGACGTCCGCGGGTGGCCAATAGGTTATCTAACCTGATTGACATGTCGACCAGCTGGTCGAAAGAGAGACTGGTGTCCCTACAGGCCAGCTCCCTACGGACGTCCTCTCTTAGGCTACATCGATATATATCGACGAGGGCACGCTCATTCCACCCTGCATCAGCCGCTAGAGTACGGAATTCAAGCGCGAATTCCTGAGCACTCCTCCTCCCCTGCCGGAGGAAGACCAGACGCTCCCCCGCCGCTCTCCCCTCCGGGGGATGGTCGAACACCGCCCTAAAGCGGCGGGAGAACTCGTCGTAGGTGATACTCGCGGCGTCGATCTTCCTCCACTCCGCGTTGGCCCATTCCAACGCCTTCCCGGACAGGCAGGATATCAGGGCAGACACGCTCTCATGCCCCGAGGGTGCCGGGTGTACGGTGGCCAGGTACAACTCCACCTGGAGGAGGAATCCCTGACACCCAGCCGCGGTTCCGTCGTAGGCCCTCGGGAGAGCGAGTCGGATCCCTCGGTGTTCTGGCGCTGGAATGGGCAGGCTGGCCGATGGTGCTGGCTGGGCTGGCGGTGAGGAAGGTGTTGGAGGTGCGCCCCAGCCTCGGAGCGTGGTGATTACCTCCTGCAGGGCGGTTCCCATCTGGAGGATCTGTTCCTGTTGCTCCCGAACCTGGACCTCCAGTCTCGTCGGCGCTGCGTCGGCTCCCGCTGATTCCATGTTTTAAGGTGTGTAATTCTGTCAACGATGTAGTGATGGTGTGGTGGGGAATCAGGCGCAGAAGCAGAGGTACAGTCCAACATGACTTTACTATGCAAAAATAATCCACAAACGGCAGGAGGCCAAACAGACGCGCACAGGCGTCAACACACGATCGCACGAAAACACAGTGCGCAAAACTCTCCTAAACAGAGGAGGACACTACTAATCCTGGCGTACTGGAAAAATAACACAGCTACGCAACCATCTGACAAGCGACAATTACACACAACACTATACACACAAACAGGGAACTAAATAGGGTGCATAATGAGACCTAACACAAAACAGGTGTGGCTAACAGACAAAACTAATCAAACAGGAAACACAGAACATAGAACGGTGGCAGCTAGAATTCCGGAGACGACGAACGCCGAAGCCTGCCCGAACAAGGGAGAGAGGCAGCCTCGGCCGAAACCGTGACACATACACGTATTTAGCAGATGTTATAGCGGGTGTAGCGAAATGCTTGTGCTTCTAGCTCCGACAGTGCAGTAATATCTAACAAGTAATATCTAACAATTTCACAAGATATACCTAATACACACAAAACTAGTAAGGAATGGGATTTAAGAATATATACATATATGGACAAGCAATGACAGAGTGGCATGGACTAAGATACAGTAGAATATTATAGAATAGAATGCAGTATATACATATGAGATGAGTAGTGCAAGATACAGTGGGGAGAACAAGTATTTGATACACTGCCGATTTTGCAGGTTTTCCTACTTACAAAGCATGTAGAGGTCTGTAATTTTTATCATAGGTACACTTCAACTGTGAGAGACGAAATCTAAAACAAAAATCCAGAAAATCACATTGTATGATTTTTAAGTAGTTAATTTGCATTTTATTGCATGACATAAGTATTTGATACATCAGAAAAGCAGAACTTAATATTTGGTACAGAAACCTTTGTTTGCAATTACAGAGATCATACGTTTCCTGTACGTCTTGACCAGGTTTGCACACACTGCAGCAGGGATTATGGCCCACTCCTCCATACAGACCTTCTCCAGATCCTTCAGATTTCGGGGCTGTCACTGGGCAATATGGACTTTCAGCTCCCTCCAAAGATTTTCTATTGGGTTCAGGTCTGGAGACTGGCTAGGTCACTCCAGGACCTTGAGATGCTTCTTACGGAGCCACTCCTTAGTTGCCCTGGCTGTGTGTTTCGGGTCGTTGTCATGCTGGAAGACCCAGCCACGACCAATCTTCAATGCTCTTACTGAGGGAAGGAGGCTGTTGGCCAAGATCTCGCGATACATGGCCCCATTCATCCTCCCCTCAATACGGTGCAGTCGTCCTGTCCCCTTTGCAGAAAAGCATCCCCAAAGAATGATGTTTCCACCTCCATGCTTCACGGTTGGGATGGTGTTCTTGGGGTTGTACTCATCCTTCTTCTTCCTCCAAACACGGCGAGTGGAGTTTAGACCAAAAAGCTCTATTTTTGTCTCATCAGACCACATGACCTTCTCCCATTCCTCCTCTGGATCATCCAGATGGTCATTGGCAAACTTCAGACGGGCCTGGACATGCGCTGGCTTGAGCAGGGGGACCTTGCGTGCGCTGCAGGATTTTAATCCATGACGGCGTAGTGTGTTACTAATGGTTTTCTTTGAGACTGTGGTCCCAGCTCTCTTCAGGTCATTGACCAGGTCCTGCCGTGTAGTTCTGGGCTGATCCCTCACCTTCCTCATGATCATTGATGCCCCACGAGATGAGATCTTGCATGGAGCCCCAGACCAAGGGTGATTGACCGTCATCTTGAACTTCTTCCATTTTCTAATAATTGTGCCAACAGTTGTTGCCTTTTCACCAAGCTGCTTGCCTATTGTCCTGTAGCCCATCCCAGCCTTGTGCAGGTCTACAATTTTATCCCTGATGTCCTTACACAGCTCTCTGGTCTTGGCCATTGTGGAGAGGTTGGAGTCTGTTTGATTGAGTGTGTGGACAGGTGTCTTTTATACAGGTAACAAGTTCAAACAGGTGCAGTTAATGCAGGTATTGAGTGGAGAACAGGAGGGCTTCTTAAAGAAAAACTAACAGGTCTGTGAGAGCCGGAATTCTTACTGGTTGGTAGGTGATCAAATACTTATGTCATGCAATCAAATGCAAATTAATTACTTAAAAATCATACAATGTGATTTTCTGGATTTTTGTTTTAGATTCCGTCTCTCACAGTTGAAGTGTACCTAAGATAAAAATTACAGACCTCTACAAGCTTTGTAAGTAGGAAAACCTGCAAAATCGGCAGTGTATCAAATACTTGTTCTCCCCACTGTATGTAAACATTATTAAAGTGACTAGTGTTCCATTTCTTAAAGTGGCCAGTGATTTCAATAGGCAGCAGCAGCCTCTAATGTGCTAGTGATGGCTATTTAACAGTCTGATGGTCTTGAGATAGAAGCAGTTTTTCAGTCTCTCGGTCCTAGCTTTGATGCACCTGTACTGACCTCGCCTTCTGGATGATAGCGGGGTGAACAGGCAGTGGCTCGGGTGGTTGATGTCCTTGATTATCTTTTTGGCCTTCCTGTGACATCGGGTGTTATATATGTCTTGGAGTGCGGGACCTATACAGCATACCTATAAATATACCTGAGCTAAAGGGTAGAGCTGCCGCTTTCAAGGAACGGGACTCTAACCCGGACGCTTATAAGAAATCCCGCTATGACCTCCGACGAACCATCAAACAGGCAAAGAGTCAATACAGGTCTAAGATTGAATCATACTACACTGGCTCTGACGCTCGTCGGATGTGGCAGGGCTTGAAAACTATTACAGACTACAAAGGGAAGCACAGCCGCGAGCTGCCCAGTGACACAAGCCTACCAGACGAGCTAAACCACTTCTATGCTCGCTTCGAGGCAAGCAACACTGAAGCATGCATGAGAGCACCAGCTGTTCCGGACGACTATGTGATCACGCTCTCCGTAGCCGATGTGAGTAAGACTTTTAAGCAGGTCAACATTCACAAGGCCGCAGGGCCAGACGGATTACCAGGACGTGTACTCCGAGCATGTGCTGACCAACTGGCAAGTGTCTTCACTGACATTTTCAACATGTCCCTGACTGAGTCTGTAATACCAACATGTTTCAAGCAGACCACCATAGTCCCCGTGCCCAAGAACTCTAAGATAACCTGCCTAAATGACTACCGACCCGTAGCACTGACGTCTGTAGCCATGAAGTGCTTTGAAAGACTGGTCATGGCTCACATCAACAGCATAATCCCAGAAACCCTAGACCCACTCCAATTTGCATACCGCCCCAACAGATCCACAGATGATGCAATCTCTATCGCACTCCACACTGCCCTTTCCCACCTGGACAAGAGGAACACCTACGTGAGAATGCTATTCATTGACTACAGCTCAGCATTCAACACCATAGTGCCCTCTAAGCTCATCACTAAGCTAAGGATCCTGGGACTAAACACCTCCCTCTGCAACTGGATCCTGGACTTCCTGACGGGCCGCCCCCAGGTGGTAAGGGTAGGTAACAACACATCTGCCACACTGATCCTCAACACGGGGGCCCCTCAGGGGTGCGTGCTCAGTCCCCTCCTGTACTCTCTGTTCACCCATGACTGCATGGCCAGGCACGACTCCAACACCATCATTAAGTTTGCCGACGACACAACAGTGGTAGGCCTGATCACCGACAACGATGAGACAGCCTATAGGGAGGAGGTCAGAGATCTGGCCGTGTGGTGCCAGGACAACAACCTCTCCCTCAACGTGACCAAGACAAAGGAGATGATTGTGGACTACAGGAAAAAAAAGAGGACTGAGCACGCCCCCATTCTCATCGACGGGGCTGTAGTGGAACAGGTTGAGAGCTTCAAGTTCCTTGGTGTCCACATCACCAACGAACTATCATGGTCCAAACACACCAAGACAGTCGTGAAGAGGGCACGACAAAGCCTATTCCCCCTCAGGAGACTAAAAAGATTTGGCATGGGTCCTCAGATCCTCAAAAAATTCTACAGCTGCACCATCGAGAGCATCCTGACTGGTTGCATCACCGCCTGGTATGGCAACTGCTTGGCCTCTGACCGCAAGGCACTACAGAGGGTAGTGCGTACGGCCCAGTACATCACTGGGGCAAAGCTCCCTGCCATCCAGGACCTCTATACCAGGCGGTGTCAGAGGAAGGCCCTCAAAATTGTCAAAGACTCCAGCCACCCTAGTCATAGACTGTTCTCTCTGCTACCGCACGGCAAGCGGTACCGGAGTGCCAAGTCTAGGTCCAAAAGACTTCTCAACAGCTTCTACCCCCAAGCCATAAGACTCCTGAACAGCTAATCATGGCTACCCGGACTATTTGCACTGCCCCCCCACCCCATCCTTTTTACGCTGCTGCTACTCTGTTAAGTAAGTATTTATGCATAGTCACTTTAACTCTACCCACATGTACATATTACCTCAACTACCTCAACTAGCCGGTGCCCCCGCACATTGACTCTGCAACGGTACCCCCCTGTATATATAGCCTCCCTACTGTCACTTTATTTTACTGTATATATAGCCTCCCTACTGTCACTTTATTTTACTTCTGCTCTTTTTTTCTCAACACTTTTTTTGTTGTTGTTTTATTCTTACTTTTTTGTTTAAAATAAATGCACTGTTGGTTAAGGGCTGTAAGTAAGCATTTCACTGTAATGTCTGCACCTGTTGTATTCGGCGCATGTGACCAATAAAATTTGATTTGATTTGATTTGATTTGATTTATAATTTATATAATATATATATTTTTATATATACAGTGGGGGAAAAAAGTATTTAGTCAGCCACCAATTGTGCAAGTTCTCCCACTTAAAAAGATGAGAGAGGCCTGTAATTTTCATCATAGGTACACGTCAACTATGACAGACAAAATAAGAAAAAAAATCAAAAAAATCACATTGTAGGATTTTTAATGAATTTATTTTTAAATTATGGTGGAAAATAAGTATTTGGTCAATAACAAAAGTTTCTCAATACTTTGTTATATACCCTTTGTTGGCAATGACACAGGTCAAACGTTTTCTGTAAGTCTTCACAAGGTTTTCACACACTGTTGCTGGTATTTTGGCCCATTCCTCCATGCAGATCTCCTCTAGAGTAGTGATGTTTTGGGGCTGTCGCTGGGCAACACGGACTTTCAACTCCCTCCAAAGATTTTCTATGGGGTTGAGATCTGGAGACTGGCTAGGCCACTCCAGGACCTTGAAATGCTTCTTACGAAGCCACTCCTTCGTTGCCCGGGCGGTGTGTTTGGGATCATTGTCATGCTGAAAGACCCAGCCACGTTTCATCTTCAATGCCCTTGCTGATGGAAGGAGGTTTTCACTCAAATTCTCACGATACATGGCCCCATTCATTCTTTCCTTTACACAGATCAGTCGTCCTGGTCCCTTTGCAGAAAAACAGCCCCAAAGCATGATGTTTCCACCCCCATGCTTCACAGTAGGTATGGTGTTCTTTGGATGCAACTCAGCATTCTTTGTCCTCCAAACACGACGAGTTGAGTTTTTACCAAAAAGTTATATTTTGGTTTCATCTGACCATATGACATTCTCCCAATCCTCTTCTGGATCATCCAAATGCACTCTAGCAAACATCAGACGGGCCTGGACATGTACTGGCTTAAGCAGGGGGACACGTCTGGCACTGCAGGATTTGAGTCCCTGGCGGCGTAGTGTGTTACTGATGGTAGGCTTTGTTACTTTGGTCCCAGCTCTCTGCAGGTCATTCACTAGATCCCCCGTGTGGTTCTGGGATTTTTGCTCACTGTTCTTGTGATCATTTTGACCCCACGGGGTGAGATCTTGCGTGGAGCCCCAGATCGAGGGAGATTATCAGTGGTCTTGTATGTCTTCCATTTCCTAATAATTGCTCCCACAGTTGATTTCTTCAAACCAAGCTGCTTACCTATTGCAGATTCAGTCTTCCCAGCCTGGTGCAGGTCTACAATTTTGTTTCTGGTGTCCTTTGACAGCTCTTTGGTCTTGGCCATAGTGGAGTTTGGTGTGTGACTGTTTGAGGTTGTGGACAGGTGTCTTTTATACTGATAACAAGTTCAAACAGGTGCCATTAATACAGGTAACGAGTGGAGGAGCCTCTTAAAGAAGAAGTTACAGGTCTGTGAGAGCCAGAAATCTTGCTTGTTTGTAGGTGACCAAATACTTATTTTCCACCATAATTTGCAAATAAATTCATTAAAAATCCTACAATGTGATTTTCTGGATTTTTTTTCCTCAATTTGTCTGTCATAGTTGACGTGTACCTATGATGAAAATTACAGGCCTCTCTCATCTTTTTAAGTGGGAGAACTTGCACAATTGGTGGCTGACTAAATACTTTTTCCCCCCACTGTATATTAAGGAGAGTAAATTAAAAGGACTAAATGAAAACATTCACTATTTTGGGCTTCTTTGTTTCTTGTAACTTTTTATTTGTAGTACATAAGGTTGAATTATTGTACAGTATTGTTTTGATTCATGATTGTTCTTGTTTGTTGTTCCAGCAGCGTCCACTGATATGTGGTCTGACTGGTCTTTATAGCTGTTACACAGGGTTGGCGTCAATTAGAATGGTCTATTTAACTGTTAAACAGGGTTGGGGTCAATTAGAATGGTCTATTTAACTGTTAAACAGGGTTGGGGTCAATTAGAATGGTCTATTTAACTGTTACACAGGGTTGGGTCAATTAGAATGGTCTATTTAACTGTTAAACAGGGTTGGGGTCAATTAGAATGGTCTATTTAACTGTTAAACAGGGTTGGGGTCAATTAGAATGGTCTATTTAACTGTTAAACAGGGTTGGGGTCAATTAGAATGGAAGGCAGTCAATTCAGGAGGGGATTTTAATTTAAAATAAATACATTTTAACTTTTTTAATAAATAGCTTCTACTTGTCAGTTTATTGATGAGTCATTGAAAATAAATGCCCTTTTTTTTTCATTATTGGATTGTGATGTCAGTTTACTTCCTGAATTAATTGCCTTCAATTCGAATTGACCGCAACCCTGTTGTTAATGATCTAATGGTCTTTATCCAATGAAAAGTGAAAACATATTTTTTGACTTTTTTGTTTCTCAACAAAGAGACCTGATTGTGAAAATATTTGATGAAAGGTGAAAGCGTATTTTGTTGGTCTTTGTTGTCCCGGCAACAGGCACTGATATTTGATCTGATTTACCTTTCCATAGCTGTTGATGATCAAATGATTAGCCTGATGAAAGGTGAACACATCATGATCTTCTCCGGACACTGATATGTGGTTCGACTGATCTTTAACTGACCTTAGTAAACCTTTCTATAGCTGTTAACCATCAAAAGTTATTTGTTGTCCCGGCAGCTCAGTCCACTGATATGGAGTTGCGGATCCTGGTGGTGGGGTCCAGTGGACCGTCTCAGTTCTCTCTGACCAACTCTATCCTGGGGCGGGAGGAGTTCTCCAAGGACGTCACCAGCATCGTCCAGAGCAGGAAGAACCTGGGGGACCTGGCTGGGACGCGTGTCGCTGTGGTCAACGGACCCAACCTCTACGGGAAGCACCTGTCCCGCACTAAGATGAAGACAGAGATGAAGAGGTGGCAAAGATAACGTTGTGCTGTAATTTGATGCTCTTCTGTGTCATGTGTTAACTTATGCATCAGAAGAGGTGACTTTGACTTTAACATGATTTATTTTTGCTCACAGTTCACAGAAACTGAAGAAATGCTAAATGTAATATAATAATAATACATGCCATTTAGCAGACGCTTTTATCCAAATACACTTACAGTCATGCAGTCATTTTACGTCTGGGTGGTCCTGGGAATCAAACACACAATTCAAGAGCCATGCTTTACCAACTGAGCTAAAGAGGTCCAGAAGTCCATCATAAATAGTGACAAAAACACAACACAATCCAACACAACACAACACAACACTATACAATACAATACAACAAAATACAACACAATACAACACAACACAACACAATACAACACAAGACAATACAAGACAACACAAGACAATACAATACAACACAATACAACACAAGACAATACAACACAAGACAATACAACACAATACAACACAATACAACACAAGACAATACAAGACAAACAGCTTTTTCTTTCTTGATTGTAGTCACTGTATTGTCTCCCTGCAGGTGCAATTGTAAACGTTTAGGCTACACTTTTTCTGTAAGGTGTTTTGCAGCATTTTCATGTGATATAACACTGTAAATACATTTTGATTTGATTTAGGTGCAAGTGTCTGTCAGCCCCCGGCCCTCACGCCCTGCTCATGGCCTTTGACCTGGAGCAGATCTGCCCCAACGACGTCAAGACGCCCAAGCTGATGGTGAAGCGTTTCGGTGAAGATGCCCTTTCCCACACCATGGTCCTCCTGGCCTACGAGGGGGACGTAGACATTCTGGCACTGGAGAACCGGGTCAGCACTGACTGGCACATCCGGGCGCTCATCGAGCAGTGCGGCGGGCGCTACCACGTCTTCAACAAGAACTGGAGGGACCGTTCTCGAGACAAGGAGCTCCTCCAGAAGATTGAACGGATGCTGGTGACCTTGGGCGGGCAGCACTACACCAGCCGCTCCTACGGGCAGGCGGAGGAGAGCGTGAGGAAGGAAGAGAGGAAGCTGCTGAAGAAGAGGGCGGTGGAGACAGAGGAGGCATGGAGGGAGCTGGAGCAGCAGTACCGGGGGGAGGCGCTGCGCTGGCAGATGGACGCCTACAACAGCAGCGTGGGAGCAGAGATCAGGGCTAAAGCCGAGATGGACAACGGATGGTTGAGGACGTCGCTCGCCGTAGGGGCGGGGTTGGGGCTGGCAGCGGGGGCCGCCATGGGGATGGCGATGGGGGCGGTGGCGGGTGCGATGGGGATGACGATGGGAGGTGCTCTCGGAGGGCTGATGGGTGGGTCGGCGGGTGGGACGGCCCAGGTAGCGATAGAACACCTGGAGGATAGAGTGGGACCACACGCTACTAACTTCAACACCGTGTTCATCAACCGCTTCTTCAGGCCACCTCGTTCATGACATGGAGGAAGTGTTTATGACTGGAACAAGGATGAAACCAGAGGGTTAGGTACTGAGTGCGGATTGGTGGAATAGCTGTGTCTCAAATTGCACCCTATTATCTACGTAGTGCACTACTTTTAACCAGGATCCTGTGGGGATCTATTTTCTCATAACTGGAGGGATGAATAGTTTAGAAGGATCCATAGAGCATGGTCAAAATTAGTGCACTAGACAATGTCTGTCCTGTTGGCACTGTTGTGCCATTTGTACAAATGGATTGAGGAACCACTTCACTTCTTCCAGAATCCTGTCTATGCTTTTACCCTTTTAGCTTTGTATTAGGCTTCACATCACGGTACTGTATCTTTACTGTATACTAAACAGATAGTCGCTGCCACTAATAGTCATATTGAATAACTAGAACTGTCAGTGATTGTGTGATAGATAGTGTCCCTCTATCCGGCTCAACTATAAACCACTTCTACAAACATGCTGCATTCATGACGGAAACTCGGAACCCAAGAGTGAAAATTAACGTAAGTTATTTGCGTAGAGCTTCCTATTGGTTAATTCTGATACTTTCCAAGTGTGAAACTCAGGTGTCATCTCACTACGAGTTTCCAAGAGCTAGTTACCTAGTTCCGACATGTCATGAATGCAGCAATAGTATGTGTGTGCAAGTTGAGGTAGTATTTTAGGCTTATACTGAAAAGTGGGTAGATCTAGGTTCACTTGAAATAGTCATACTTTACCATGAGGCTATATATTCAGTAGGCTGCTATATGGACAAGTTGAGGCTATATATTCAGTAGGCTGCTATATGGACAAGTTGAGGCTAGTTATTCAGTAGGCTGCTATATGGACAAGTTGAGGCTAGTTATTCAGTAGGATGCTACATGGACAAGTTGAGGCTAGTTATTCAGTAGGCTGCTACATGGACAAGTTGAGGCTAGTTATTCAGTAGGCTGCTACAGTGCCTTCAGAAAGTATTCACACCCCTTGACTTTTTCCAGATTTTGTTACGCTACAAGATGGGATTAAAATGGATTTAATTGTCATTTTTTTGTCAACGATCTACACAAAGTACTCTGTAATGTTAAAGTGGAAGAAAATGTGTAACATTTGTAAAAAAATATATATGAAAAAGAAAATACTAATTAATCTTGATTACATAAGTATTCAACCCCCTGAGTCAATATATGTTAGAATCACCTTTGGCAGCTTTTACAGCTGTGAATCTTTCTGGGTAAGTCTCTAAGAGCTTTGCACACCTGGATTGTAGAATATTTGCACATTATTCTTTGTAAAATTATTCACGCTCTGCCAAGTTGGTTGTTGATCATTGCTAGACAGCCATTTTCTAGTCTTGCAATAGATTTTCAAGCCGATTTAAGTCAGAACTGTAACTAGGACACTCAGGAACATTCAATGTCATCTTGGTAAGCAACTCCAGTGTATATTTAGGTTATTGTCCTGCTGAAAGGTGAATTTGTCTCCCAGTGTCTGTCGGAAAGCAAACTGAACCAGGTTTTCCTCTAGGATTTTGCCTGTGCTATTCCGTTTATTTTTATCCTAAAAAACTCCCTAGTCCTTTCCGATGACAAGCATACCCATAACATGATGCAGCCACAACCATGCTTGAAAATATGAAGAGTGGTACTCAGTTATGTGTTGGATTTGCCCCAAACATAACGCTTTTGTATTCAGGACATAAAGTTATTTTCTTTGACACATTTTTTTTAGTTTTACTTTAGTGCCTTATTGCAAACAGGATGCATGTTTTGGAATATTTGTTATTCTGTACAGGCTTCCTTCTTTTCACTCTGTCATTTAGATTAGTATAGTAGAGTAACTACAATGTTGCATGATTTCCAATCCCCCTTATTATCCAATTCCCCCATCCCTACCCTGATGGGAGTAAACTAACAGACAACAATACTTCTAATGTTACTTACAGCAATTGCTCACATCTACAGTACAGTTAAATAATTATACATATATTCCTATTTTCTTCAAGTGCTGGATGTACCCCACAGCGGCCAATCACCATTCATTCTGATCTGAACTCCAACCCTCCCATGTCCACAGATTAACCCATCTTTCCCAGTATAATGCCATTCTGATCTGAACTCCAACCCTCCCATGTCCACAGATTAACCCATCTTTCCCAGTATAATGCCATTCTGATCTGAACTCCAACCCTCCCATGTCCATAGATTAACCCATCTTTCCCAGTATAATGGCATTCTGTTCTGAACTCCAATCCTCCCATGTCCACAGATTAACCCATCTTTCCCAGTATAATGCCACTCTGATCTGAACTCCAACCCTCCCATGTCCACAGATTAACCCATCTTTCACAGTATAATGCCATTTTTCTATTTCCTTTTGCAATACATCCCTCCATTTTACTATGATGCCTTACGAGGGTCCTGAACCTCCCTAAAAATAAATACTTTACCCAAGAGTATAATGATATTTCCCATTGACTGATCGTGGTTTTTCAGAGCCCTTAACAATACAGTTTGCAGGTCCATCTGAAACCTGATATTATGACATAACAACCATTCCTGGACCTGACTCCAAAAGCGAGCCACCGATGGACAGTACCAGAAAATATGTTCTATTGATTCTGTTTCCGTGTGGCAGAGTCTGCACAGGGCTGAATGTTCCATGGCCCATATATTGAGCATTCTTTTTGTAGCAAGTATTTTACTGTATATAATAGCTTCAATTGAAACGAACAGATGTGATGTGTCAATCAATTGTTTTTTTATATGTCAGTTCCTAGACCCGATACCAAGGAATTGGGACATCAAAAACCTGTTTCCAACTGACTCAAATTTTATACGGTATTGCTGTCAAACCCTTTCCTGGTAGAGCCATGATTAAATATGAAAACTGCAATATCACTAGATAAATAATCAGGATACTCTTCCAGTTAATAGATAGGTGTGTCCCTTTCCACGGTTTCAAGATTCTATCCATTTTGCAAAGTTTTCGATAAAAGTTAATAATTGCAAGATCTCTAAACCTTTCCAGGATATGTACATCAAGCACATGGACTTCACCATCCGCCCATTTAATCGGGAAACCTCATGACAATTTAAAGTTTGTATCTTTTAGATACTATATCCGTAATATAGTACATTTATCATAGTTGGGTTTTAGTCCAGAGAAACTGGAGAAATTATCCAGGCCCTCAATGAGGCCCTTCAAGGTTGAAGATTGAGAACTCAAGAGAAAACTTGAATCACCGGCATACATTGATACTATTATCTCTAATCCCTTAATTTTTTGCAACTTAATGTTATCATTAGATCTTAATGTTATCATTAGACAGTTCTACTACAATGTTGTTGATCCATCCTCAGTTTTCTCCTATCACAGCCATTAAACTCTGTAACTGTTTTAAAGTCACCATTGACCTCATGGTGAAATCCCTGAGCGGTTTCCTTCCTCTCCGGCAACTGAGTTAGGAAGGACGCCTGTGTCTTTGTAGTGACTGGGTGTATTGATACACCATCCAAAGTGTAATTAATAACATCACCATTCTCAATAACATCACCATGCTCTACCAATAGGTGCCCTTCTTTGCGAGGCATTGGAAAACCTCCCTGGTTTTTGTAGTTGAATCTCTTTGAAATTCGCTGCTCGACTGAGGGACCTTACAGATAATTGTATGTGTTGTGTACAGAGATGAGGTAGTCATTCAAAAAGCATATTAACCACTATTACTGCACACAGTGATTTATGCAACTTATTATGTGACTTGTTAAGCAAATATTTACTCCTGAACTTACAGTGGGGAAAAAAAGTATTTAGTCAGCCACCAATTGTGCAAGTTCTCCCACTTAAAAAGATGAGCAGTGATGTTTTGGGGCTGTCGCTGGGCAACACAGACTTTCAACCCTCCAAAGATTTTCTATGGGGTTGAGATCTGGAGACTGGCTAGGCCACTCCAGGACCTTGAAATGCTTCTTACGAAGCCACTCCTTCGTTGCCCGGGCGGTGTGTTTGGGATCATTGTCATGCTGAAAGACCCAGCCACGTTTCATCTTCAATGCCCTTGCTGATGGAAGGAGGTTTTCACTCAAATTCTCACGATACATGGCCCCATTCAGTCGTCCTGGTCCCTTTGCAGAAAAACAGCCCCAAAGCATGATGTTTCCACCCCCATGCTTCACAGTAGGTATGGTGTTCTTTGGATGCAACTCAGCATTCTTTCTCCTCCAAACACGACGAGTTGAGTTTTTACCAAAAAGTTCTATTTTGGTTTCATCTGACCATATGACATTCTCCAAATCCTCTTCTGGATCATCCAAATGCACTCTAGCAAACTTCAGACGGGCCTGGACATGTACTGGCTTAAGCAGGGGGACACGTCTGGCACTGCAGGATTTGAGTCCCTGGAGGCGTAGTGTGTTACTGATGGTAGGCTTTGTTACTTTGGTCCCAGCTCTTTGCAGGTCATTCACTAGGTCCCCCCGTGTGGTTCTGGGATTTTTGCTCACCGTTCTTCTGATCATTTTGACCCCACGGGGTGAGATCTTGCGTGGAGCCCCAGATCGAGGGAGATTATCAGTGGTCTTGTATGTCTTCCATTTCCTAATAATTGCTCCCACAGTTGATTTCTTCAAACCAAGCTGCTTACCTATTGCAGATTCAGTCTTCCCAGCCTGGTGCAGGTCTACAATTTTGTTTCTGGTGTCCTTTGACAGCTCTTTGGTCTTGGCCATAGTGGAGTTTGGAGTGTGACTGTTTGAGGTTGTGGACAGGTGTCTTTTATACTGATAACAAGTTCAAACAGGTGCCATTAATACAGGTAATGAGTGGAGGACAGAGGAGCCTCTTAAAGAAGAAGTTACAGGTCTGTGAGAGCCAGAAATCTTGCATGTTTGTAGGTGACCAAATACTTATTTTCCACCATAATTTGCAAATAAATTCATTAAAAATCCTACAATGTGATTTTCTGGAGAAAAAAATTCTCAATTTGTCTGTCATAGTTGACGTGTACCTATGATGAAAATTACAGGCCTCTCTCATCTTTTTAAGTGGGAGAACATGCACAATTGGTGGCTGACTAAATACTTTTTTCCCCCACTGTAGGTGCCGTTGTTGGGGGTGTCGTAGGAGGTGCTGCCAGAGAGGCATGGGGTTACGTCACAAACGCTGCTGCACAAATTAATAGACGTTGAGACAATGGTGCCTACATTGAAGATGCATTGAACAGTTTAACAGATTGTGTATGTCATATTGATGACGTTCCTGCAGAGTTTAACACCACTGTCAGATTTGTAGAGGTCTGAGGCCAATCAGATCAGTAATTAAACGTATTTGTCAGTGAGAAATATTCAGAGATGTATGTTATCTAGATATTAGACGTTGTTTATTTTTGATTGCTGATCTCGTTATGGTATTAGTAGATTATTTTACACAGATTCATTCTTGAAATATGTAATTATGAATAAAGTGAGCTCCTTTAACGATGGAATATTTAAAGACATTCTAAATGTATTGTTGTTTTTGGTGTCTTTGGAATTCCCAATAAATCTGTGTACATTTAAATAAGTAAATGTAAATATACAATATAAATCCATTTTTGAAAGAACATAGTTCTTATTTTTTATATAACTTCTGGTGTAGGTGTCTCTATTGTGCCTGATAAATGACCAGATTTTGAAAATAAATCCCTGTTTTGTTTCCCTGTAGTATATTTATTGTGTTAAAGCACAGATCTGATCTTCCATTGCATACTGTACTGAACAGTCTCACAGTCAGGAGAGACCAGTCTGTCTCCCTAGGTTAACTTGCTCTTTCAGCTTCAACACTTCCATCTCAAAAACATTCCACTTAATCTTTCCACCAGCCGTCCCTCCTATACTCCTTCACGGCTACACAGCTAAACTCCTACACTCCTGCACAAATCCTCTCTAGCAGGGCTCTGGTGTTCAGCCTTCCACGATGACTACTGGATCTCTGGCTGCAGAACCCACTGATACTGTACTGTACTCTCTCTCTCTCTCTCTCTCTCTCTCTCTCTCTCTCTCTCTCTCTCTCTCTCTCTCTCTCTCTCTCTCTCTCTCTCTCTCTCTCTCTCTCTCTCTCTCTCTCTCTCTCTCTCTCTCTCTCTCTCTCTCTCTCTCTCTCTCTCTCTCTCTCTCTCTCTCTCTCTCTCTCTCTCTCTCTCTCTCTCTCTCTCTCTCTCTCTCTCTCTCTCTCTGTGTGTGTGTGTGTAGCAGTTGAGGCTGGGGACAAGGCTAGCTACCACATAACCTCATCCCCAGGCTCAGCTGCTACACTACAGAGAGACAGCGCTGGCTAGTGGACGAGACTAGCTACTGCAGGGCTAACTCTGGTCCAGGGAGTTAGTGAACTTTCAGGAAGGCTCAGCGTTAGCAAGCAACACTAACACCCTGGACCAGAGGTACTACAGGGCCTGGTTCTGCTGTTTGGCAGCTCTAACACCCTGGACCAGAGGTACTACAGGGCCTGGTTCTGCTGTTTGGCAGCTCTAACACCCTGGACCAGAGGTACTACAGGGCCTGGTTCTGCTGTTTGGCTGCTCTAACACCCTGGACCAGAGGTACTACAGGGCCTGGTTCTGCTGTTTGGCAGCTCTAACACCCTGGACCAGAGGTACTGCAGGGCCTGGTTCTGCTGTTTGGCTGCTCTAACACCCTGGACCAGAGGTACTACAGGGCCTGGTTCTGCTGTTTGGCAGCTCTAACACCCTGGACCAGAGGTACTGCAGGGCCTGGTTCTGCTGTTTGGCTGCTCTAACACCCTGGACCAGAGGTACTGCAGGGCCTGGTTCTGCTGTTTGGCTGCTCTAACACCCTGGACCAGAGGTACTGCAGGGCCTGGTTCTGCTGTTTGGCTGCTCTAACACCCTGGACCAGAGGTACTGCAGGGCCTGGTTCTGCTGTTTGGCTGCTCTAACACCCTGGACCAGAGGTACTGCAGGGCCTGGTTCTGCTGTTTGGCTGCTCTAACACCCTGGACCAGAGGTACTGCAGGGCCTGGTTCTGCTGTTTGGCTACTCTAACACCCTGGACCAGAGGTACTGCAGGGCCTGGTTCTGCTGTTTGGCAGCTCTAACACTCAAGGTGGGTCCTTACCTGAGACTGACCTGGATTGCTTTCCTGTAATCTCTTCCTTCTCCCGTAGTGTGCACTTGTTCACTTCACATTACACTTTACTTATTTGAAATCAATGGAAACTAGCCTATAGTCCATGGCTCCACCAATCAAATGATTTTACATTTGTGGGGAGTAGTGAAGAAGTGCACACTTCAGATAATTGGGACGTAGCCATTGTCTAAGGTTACAGCCACCACCCAAAGCAAACACCTGACTGAACACACCTGGATTAAACCCCGCCCAAAGTACCTTTTCTAGCAACTCACCTGTCACCTGGCCTCTGAATACAGGAAGAGAGACAGGCTGACCGGCGACCGAAGTACCTGGCCAGGAACGAATGGGACAGGTAAATATTGAACACAGCTTGGGAACAATAAAGTTTATTCTATTCTATCCTCCTTGTCAGGATGTCGGCTCTCTGTTCAGAACAGTATGTGAAACATCCATTTTCTTTTTAACATGTTTACGACTGCTCAGGTCAGGACGTCACTCTTCTCAGTTCAGGAAGTCACAACTTTATAGGTACTATACTATTTGTTTTTAACAGGGAAAACTGAAAAAAATGCAATTTCACTTTGAGGTAAAACCAAACAGTTATGAATCTAGTGATAATAATAGCTTGAAGAGCTCATGCTGGTATTGAGTGGTGGTTCCTTGATTATGTAACAGAATATTTGGCGCTACCTGTTCTACTGCATACCAAATAATTTTACGCTCTCTCTGTCTCTCTCCAACACACAGACACAGACAGAGACAGACAGACAGAGACAGAACCACACGCACGCACACAATTTTCTTTGAATGACACAGATGATCACATAACTAACTAGGCTATGAGACACACACAGAATCATGATTTGCGATTTCAGGTGAATCTGTGACCTGAAAGAGTTCCAATAGTGCCATATCCATACACAAGTCGACCATGGAGTTGATAACAATTCCCTTCCTTTGAGAATTTTCACATCCTGTCTTTTGTCCAATCTGATTGGATAAGCTGGAACGTGACTCTGCTTGCTGCGGTGATGTCAAGGACATGAAGACATAGCTTTTTGGTCGGGAGTCTGTTGGCTGCACCGAGTCTTAATGGCTTCCTCTCCTATACTGCATGTGGTTTTGTCCCAAATGGTACCCTATTCCCTTATAGTGCACTACTTTTAACCCAGGGCTCATAGGGAATAGGGTGCCATTTGGGATGTACACTGTATTTAAGACAAAATATGTTCCCTCTAGTCAGTGTTAACATCGTCACTTCAACAGCCCTCCGGTGTCCTTAGGTTTCATAACAGATGAGTTTTATAAACCTGTGTCCTCTTCCGTTTGTTATTTGTCAGCAAATGTGGAAAGGTTATTGAATGAATCAAATGGGGAAAGGTTATTGAATGAATCAAATGGGAAAGGTTATTGAATGAATCAAATGGGAAAGGTTATTGAATGAATCAAATGGGAAAGGTTATTGAATGAATCAAATGGGAAAGGTTATTGAATTTATCAAATGGTAAAGGTTATTGAATGAATCATATGGGAAAGGTTGTTGAATGAATCAGTCTGTCATTTCACCTTGGAAAGTATGATTGAATTACAAGAGCGTTTTCCTCCCTGCTGAGAGAAAACAGTCACTTACAGTGCCTTCGGAAAGTATTCAGACCCCTTGACTTTTTCCACATTTTGTTACGTTACAGCCTTATTCTTATTCAGCCGAATGCACTGTAACCCAACCTTTTCACTTTGACTAGTTGATTAAGTTTGACCATGAAGCGAGTGAATAATGTGGCTTTTAACGCGCGCTCTTCTTCCATTGAAAACACAGAATGGGGAAACCTTCGATAACTGGTAACAAAGCTGTACCAGTGAACTGTGTCTGGCCTATCAAATGGAAGTATTATGTGACAAGAACATGAAGGTGTTCAGAGATTGATTTCTATGTCGTCCTTCCAGGGCATGGCATCTACCATCTCTACCATCAGCCTGCTCTCTGAGAGGCACTTCCTGTGTCCGCTGTGTAAGGACATTTTCAGCAGTCCCGTGACCACTCCATGTGGCCACAACTTCTGTCAGGCCTGCCTGTGTGGGTACGTCCCTCTTTAACTTGTATTATCTTATGGTTATAAAAATGGAGGTCGGGGCGTCTGATATTGTTTGTTGAACTTTATTGAAAGCATTGCAGAGGATACATACATTGTTGTTCACTGCCTCTGTAGCTCAACTAGTGCATGAGTAAAACATGGAATGGATGAATTAGTTTATTAGTTATCGGCATGATGAAAACATGGACTGGACCATTACAGGTACTGGACCAGGCACCGTTCAGACTACTGTCCCCTCTGTAAGAGGTTGTTCTATTCCAGGCCAGACCTTAGTGTCAACCGCATCCTGGCTGACGTCTGTGACAACTACAGGAAGACGAGGCCAGAGAGCCCTGAGGAGAGCCACGACACGGTACCCTAGTGACCTTAGTACAACATCTTGTATACAACATCTTGTACAACATCTTGTATCTTAGTACAACATCTTGTGTACAACATCTTGTATCTTAGTACAACATCTTGTGACATTAAGAGTGTTATAGTGTGGACACTATATAAATAATTACATTGAATATGTGTTGTACTTACCTGCAGTATAGTATGATTGCTATTCATGTGTGCATGGTTATTATTGGCATTGACCGTGACCTTTCTCCTTTGATGATGTCATCACCAAGAGTCAGATCTGTACAATGTGATTCTACCACAGGTTGAGTGGGCTGTATCGTTCTGCTGTTTTTGTACCGTTTCTACACCTTTTATTTATTGGGTTGAAAGTTAAGGAAAGTAATATTGAAATGCGTGTGGGCATTCCTTGTCAAGTTACTACAAAGAGGTTCAAGACTTTTTGGTATAACTAACAGATCCCTTGATGTCATGATACCTTGGTGTAATCCTCTTCTGCAGCCACAGGCTGTAGACATTGACCAGATGATCCAGGAGAGACTGCAGAAAGTCGACAGACTCAGACACTCCCTGCAGCTCCTCAAAGTGAGTCCCAATCCCAAATTGACCCCTAGCCCCTAACACCGGGGGCTCTCCAACACTGTATCCTGGAGAGCTTCCTTCCTGTAGGTCTTCGCTCCAACCCCAGTTGTAACTAACCTAATTCAGTTTATCAACCAGCTAATTATTAGAATCAGGTGCCCTAGATTAGGGTTGTAGCGAAAACTTACAGGACAGTAGCTCTCCAGGTACAGGGTTGGAGAGCCCTGCCCTACACCCCATGTCCTTATGTAGATCTAGATGAGTTAGACAAATCCACCACCTTTACCACATACATGTATTGTCCAATCACACCTTTTCATCTTAAAGTTGATGTGAGATACAGACATGTATTTTATCCAATCAGAACTTATGTCTGAGATATTGACAGTCTCTTGTCCAATTAGAACTCACATCTGAGATATTGACACGTCTTTCTGTCCAATCAGAACTCGTGTCTGAGGGAGGTGCGTGAGAGCCAGAAGGTGTTCTCTGCCCTGGTGAGTTCCATGGAGAAGAGCCACAAGGCCGTGGTGACAGCCATCGAGGAGAGAGAGGGGGAGGAGGAGGTCTGTAATGTACAGTAATACTATTATTTATTTATGAACTTATTAACTTAGAATACAAAATTATAATGGATTGGATTTATTTAGCGCCTTTCTACCAACTGAGGTACTCAAAGCGCTTTACATAGTTAGGGGAAAACTCACCTCATCTACCACCTTATGACAGAAATGCACTGTGGTTATCAATATACCAAATGTAACAATGTTTGTGTGTTTCTTTAGAGGATTGTTGAGAAGCTGGTGAAGGAGCTGGAACAGGAGATTAAACAGCTGAGGAATGGAGACACTGAACTGGGGCCTTCTCATTCTCAGCAGAGCCATGATGAGCTATGTGGTGGTGGTAAGAAGACTGTTGCAGTGGTAAGCATGGAGTAGGGTGAAGTCGCCCCTAGACGCTACTCTTGGGTCAGTTTAGCATTAACTAATGGTTAAGGTTAAGATTGGGGAGGGGAAGCTGATCCTAGATCTGTACCTAGGGGAAACTTCACCCCAGTGCAGTAAGCATATAGTTAAGCAATAAGGCCGAAGGGGGTGTGGTATATAGTCAATATACCAGAGCTAAGGGCTGTTCTTACGCATGACGCAACGCTGAGTACAGCCTGGATACAGCCATTAGCCGTGGTATATTGGCCATATACCACAAACCCCCGAGGTGCCTTATTGCTATTATAAACTGGTTACCAACATAATTAAAACAGTAAAATTAAATATTTTGTCATACCCGTGGTATACTGTCTGATATACCACAGCTTTCAGCCAATCAGCATTCAGGGCTCGAACCACCCAGTTTATAATGTCTGATATACCTCGGCTTTCAGCCAATCAGCTTTCAGGGCTCGAACCACCCAGTTTATATTGTCTGATATACCACGGCTTTCAGCCAATCAGCATTCAGGGCTCGAACCACCCAGTTTATAATGTCTGATATACCTCGGGCTTTCAGCCAATCAGAATCCAGGACCCAAACTACGACTGCACGCTGACCTTTGCTTCCTCATGTCGTCACTTCCAAAAAGAGTTTGTAAAACTGAGTTTCTTAACAGTTTCTATCATGGCCACAGAAGAAAATGCTTGAACCCTTAACTTAGTACCCCGACCGCCTATATTTCATCTTCAAATATGACAGTGTTTGTTTGTCCTCTATGAACGTTGCAGAGCACCACTTCCACCCTGGGTTACTCTGAGAGGAGGGACTGGTCCAAGGTTACCATGGAGACAGACCCCTGCATGGGCGTGACCAGGAGAGCATTGTCAGATCTGATGGACATGGTCAAGGGAGAGCTCAATAGACTCTCTAAAGCTGGTCAGTATTGCGCTACGGATACTTCCTTTCATATAATACTGGATACATCTTTTACAGTTCTACATCCACCCTCAACACTTTAGTAGACTACATGTTTTGTGTTGATTAGACATCTGTCAGCATCTGATAAATGATTACAGTGTTCTTCTACTGTAGATATTTTGGGTGAATGAAATGTCAGACCTGTTTGTCTGGGAAGGATTCTTACTGGAACTGTTATATTTTGCAGAGCTGAAGAAAATACAGAAATACACAGGTATGTCTCTGCCTGCCCAGTGCAGTCAAAATTCAGTTTTTCATGTGTTTTATATCATATTGTACAACAGCTGATGGAACTAACACTGTAAAAGTGTGGAAAAGTCTTATTTCCTGATAATTGCTGGTATGTCTCCACCTGCCCAAATAATTAGCTACGCCATAAGATGTATTTTTTGCAGTTCTTAAAATACTTGTTTTACCAAGGTGAGTTTGCTGTTGCCATGGCACTAATAGGCTTCTCTTTCCTCCCTCTACCCTAGTAGACATCTCCCTGAGTCCCAAGACGGCCCACGCCTCCCTCTCTGTCTCAGACGACCGGAAACAGGTGCGACACACAGACAAACACCAGGAGGTCCCAGACAACCCCAAGAGGTTTGACCGCGTGGCCAACGTCCTGGGCAGAGAGTCCTTCAGCAGCGGCAGGTACTGTAATGTCCCTCTTTATACTGTTTGCCTATATAATACCATTGTATATCTATATATCTATATTATCATAAAGATCTATGATCATATATCTATGGTTCTAAGAACGGAGGTCAGGCCGTCTGATATAGTTTATTTGTTGAAACTATTGCCGGGATACATACTTAAGTAGAAGTTAGGATTCACTCCTGGCTCTTTAGCTTAACTAGTGCTGTAGTTAAACATGGACTGGACTAAAATACTAAATTCATCAGTTGTAATGATGAAAACATGGACTGGACTTCAATACTAAGTTCATCATTTGTAATGATGAACACATGGACTGGACTTTTGTTGACTCCATTCCAGCTACTACTGGATTAATGTTGACTCCATTCCAGGTACTACTGGGAGGTGGAGGTGGGAGAGAAGCTAGAGTGGAACCTGGGCGTGGCCAGACAGTCCATCAACAGGAAGGGGAAGTTTACAGTCAGCCCAGCCAATGGCTTCTGGACACTGAGCCTAAAGAGCGGGGGTCAATACGTAGCTAACACCTCCCCCACCATCACCCCCGTGGGCCTGGAGCAGAAGCCCAGGAAGGTGGGGGTGTTTCTGGACTACGTGGAGGGCCGAGTGTCCTTCTACTGCACGGAGACTGGAGTTCACATCCATACGTTTACAGATAGCTTCACTGATAGACTACACCCGCTCTTTAGTCCTGGGAGGCAACATGGGGGCAGGAATATCGCTCCTCTGGTTATTACTACTAGCTTCTGTAGCATCTGAGCCCCCCGACTTAACCCCCACACCTGGAATATAGTCATTTAATAATGCCATTATGTAGCCTGATGTCTCATAAAGCCCACTCAGTCCTCTCTCACCTCTGCATTTTCTGTTGGATAAGCCTGCCTCCTTCCTAATGTTGAGTTAGTGCAGTATCTGTATTATCAGGGAATGAGCTGGGTAATCAATAGTAATGCTATAATTTATTTGAATTATAATTTTTGACAGTATAAATGAACCCTCTAATATATATTTTTTACAAAGTGTTGATTTTTAATTTCTGTGCATCATTAAAAAATCAGTAAATTATTCACATACATTCTACTTCTAGAATGACTAATGTGAGTAATTTCATAATCCATGCCGCAGGCCCTAACTATTTATTTGATAACAAGCAACATTGTCCAGTCATGTATCAACCTTTTTCAGTCATGCTACCTTGCTGGCTAACAGCTGGCTACCTAGCTGGCTAACAGCTGGCTACCTAGCTGGCTACCTAGCTGGCTAACAGCTGGCTAACAGCTGGCTACCTAGCTGGCTACCTAGCTGGCTAAAAGCTGGCTAACAGCTGGCTAACAGCTGGCTACCTAGCTGGCTTACTAGCTGACTAACAGCTGGCTAACAGCTGGCTAACTAGCTGACTAACAGCTGGATAACAGCTGACTAACAGCTGGCTACCTAGCTGGCTAAAAGCTGGCTAACAGCTGGCTAACAGCTGGCTACCTAGCTGGCTAAAAGCTGGCTAACTAGCTGACTAACAGCTGGCTAACTAGCTGACTAACAGCTGGCTAACTGCTGGCTAACTTGCCCAGTATGGTTTAAGATGGCACTGGAATAAAGGAAATGGGTAACTCTGGATACATACTCCAGGTGATGTGCTTGAAAGGTATGATGTATCATCTCTTTTTCTGGTTCCCCTGTGACTGTTTGGAGCCCCTAACTTTTAAAGGTCCAATCCAGCCGTAAAAAACAATAATAGTTAAATCAATTCTGGTTAACAATTAAGTACCTTCATGTGATTGTTTTCAATTAAAATTGTCAAAAATAAGCAAAAATAGCTTCTTAGCAAAGAGCAATTCCTCAAGCAAGAATTTTGCTAGGACTGTCTGGGAGTGGTCTGAGTAGGAGAGGGGAAAACTAGCTGTTATTGGCAGAGAGGTTTGGAACTCTCTTTCTTATTGGTCTACTACCAATTTACGGCCTGGTGATGCCACAAGACAGGCCAAAACTCCATCCCACCAAAACAGGCTGAAATTTCTGGCGGCCTTTTCAAACAGCTCTTACACTAAAAGGGCATTATCATCATTTTCATAATTTCACAGATTTATTCCAACCTCATAGTGTGGAAATATACAGTCTCAGTCAAAAGTTTGGACCCACCTACTCATTCAAGTGTTTTTCTTTATTTTTTACTATTTTCTACATTGTAGAATAATAGTGAAGACATCAAAACTATGAAATAACACATATGGAATCATGTAGTAACCAAAAAAGCGTTAAACAAATCAAAATATATTGTATATTTGAGATTCTTCAAATAGCCACCCTTTGCCTTGGTGACAGCTTTGCACACTCTTGGCATTGTAAACACAGGAAAGTCACGTTTTTGACTGCACTGGGCCTTTAAAGTTGGTAGCACCACTAGTGCTCCCATCCACTACAAAGACCATCCACTACAAAGACCATTCACTACAAGACCATCCACTACAAGACCATCCACTACAAGACCATCCACTACAAAGACCATCCACTACAAAGACCATCCACTACAAAGACCATCCACTACAAAGACAATCTACTACAATACTATCCACTACAAATACCATCCACTACAAAGATCATCCACTACAAAGACCATCCACTACAAGACCATCCACTACAAGACCATCCACTACAAAGACCATCCACTACAAAGACCATCCACTACAAAGACCATCCACTACAAGACCATCCACTACAAGACCATCCACTACAAGACCATCCACTACAAAGACCATCCACTATAAAGACCATCCACTATAAAGACCATCCACTACAAAGACCATCCACTACAAGACTATCCACTACAGACTATCCACTACAAAGACCATCCACTACAAAGACCATCCACTACAAGACCATCCACTACAAGACCATCCACTACAAGACCATCCACTACAAAGACCATCCACTACAAAGACCATCCACTACAAAGACCATCCACTACAAAGACCATCCACTACAAGACCATGGTGTTTACCTACGGAGTAGCAAGGGGAACTGCCCCTCCCTACCTTCAGGCTATGCTCAAACCCTACACCCCAACCTGAGTACTCCGTTCTGGTCTCTTGGCCCTCCCACCCCTATGGGAGGGCAGCTCCCGCTCAGCCCAGTCAAAGCTCTTCTCTGTCCTGGCACCCCAATGGTGGAAGTAGCTTCCTCATGAAGCTAAGACAGCAGAGTCCCCTGACTCACTACTGTAAGTCTCTCTGGATAAGAGTGTCTGCTAAATGACTGACTACTGTAAGTCTCTCTGGATAAGAGCGTCTGCTAAATGGCTGACTACTGTAAGTCTCTCTGGATAAGAGTGTCTGCTAAATGACTCACTACTGTAAGTCTCTCTGGATAAGAGTGTCTGCTAAATGACTGACTACTGTAAGTCTCTCTGGATAAGAGTGTCTGCTAAATGACTGACTACTGTAAGTCTCTCTGGATAAGAGCGTCTGCTAAATGACTTAAATGTCAAATGTCAAAAGTTAATTTAGATCCCTGTCTGTTCTCCCAGTACTTCCTGTTTCTCTCATTGGTCAGTTGAATTCTCGTCATTGATTAGCATGGTTAACAGATTGATGGTTGATTACCACAGCTGCAACTGTCCTTTGGTAACTCACAAAGTTCCAGTTAAAGGCAGGTCTTCAGTAGACATGATTTTCGTCTACATTTTCCCCCTTTCATTCACTTGAACAGGAGGTAGAGTAAAGGGAAATAACTGAACTAGAACCCTCTGTGACCCTCCTCAGTCACCAACTTCAGTTGAACCCATAAAACATTAGAAACAGGCAGATGAAAAGAAAGGCGCACATCAAAGAACAAGAGAGAGAGAGAGATGAAAAAGAAGACAGGAGGGGTTGTTGGCCTGGAGGGATGGAGGGATGGAGGGATGGGGGGGTCGGAGAGAGAGAACAGCAGTGGAGAACAGCATGTCATTGTACTTGATCACCAGGCACTGGGAGACACTCACACACACACACACACACACACACACGCTTACACAGACACACTGACATTCACACTGACAGAGACACAAGCGTGTGCTTCTGCCCACTGCCACACAGACTTGCGCTAGCTGGCATCTCAGAGGGCAGCCCTCTCTCCAGTCCTGTCCTGTCCTGGGTGTTGAAGCTCTTCACCCCTCTGCAGAAGCCAACCTGACCTCTCAGGTCCTCGTTCGTACCTGTGGACTGAGCTGAACCTTCAAGGCCTCTGTCTCTGCCTCCACCTCAACCAGCCAACCTGCTCCCAACATCCACCTCTAACCTACACAACTACAGGACCACAGGACTGCTGAAGAACACGTTGGTTTTCCAAGGACTGCTTGGAAGAGGAGAGGGGATCCATCACGCAACATCTGAGGTGACTAATGTACTCTAATGTACTCTAATGTATTATTCGTTGTGTATTGAAAATACTATGGCATTGCTACAGTCAACAAAAACATTGTGGTATTGAAATATTCCACCTCAAGGATAATAATGTATATTCAATAGCTTGTTGGACCTGTCTGTGTCAGGATCTCACTGTCTATAATACTAATGTGTTTCCTGTCTTCAATCATTAGTATGATACTGTGATCTCACTGTCTATAATACTAATCTGTTTATTCTCTTTAATCATTAGTATGATGCTGTAATCTCACTGTCTATAATACTAATGTGTTTCCTGTCTTTAATCATTAGTATGATGCTGTAACGTATGTGATGTCTATTCTTTATTAAACAATGTGTCACGTGACATGAAACTAGTGAGGTGAAACAAAGGTTAAAGGTCCATCCTGTTAGACTATATCTTAATCCTAATCTTATTTCATCATCCCACTGGGCACAGACGTCAGTTCAACGTCTAGTTTTGATTTACATTTTGGTTGAGTTGTCAACTAACCATGAATTCAACTTGATATGAACATATGTCACCATGTCATTGGATATAGGTTAAAAGTTGGGTGAAAAAAAATACGAAATGCCCTCACTTTTCGCAAATCCAATCAGTTTTCCACGTTGATTCAACGTCATCACATTGATGTTTTTGTTGTTGAAATGACGTGGAAACAACGTTGCTTCAACCAGTTTTTGCCCAGTGGATTAATCTCTATCAGTTTCGCTGATACGAGTACGGATTGATCAATCTATTGGATTAGTCCAGCTGTTATTAAGACAGTTGAGCCCAGAACAGAGTTTAACAGAGCATGGGCCCACTGTACCAGTCCTGAATGAAAGCCCTGCTGTGTTCTAGAACCTCCTCATGTTTTTCTGAGATAATCCAGTGTTCCGGCCAGGCAAGCATAGCAGCTAGTAGCTCCAACACCCACAGCATCACGGTCAATGGAAACCATTCTCTGTGCTCCTTCGGGTCCACACTGGACTCCAGTCACTCTCAGGCCCTCCCTGCCTGTTTCCAAATAGTTATGATAAACATTAGGTACAGTAGCTAAGCACCATGATGATTTTGACTTTTACATTTTTATTAATGCTGGTAATCTGTGTAGGATTCAATAGACTGGGTGAATGTTATTTACAGTGATTAATAATTTGATTTGCTTGCTATTATTCAGGTGATTATTCAGAGAGAAAGAGAGGGGCAAGAAGAGGAAGAGGAGGAAGAAGAAGAGGAAGACATCTGTTTTTCAAGATTTCGGAGGTGAATAGACTTTCCACAGCTTGGGACTATTTTAGTGAGACTAAGAGAAAGGACTTTAACATCCCAGTAACAACCAATGTGGTACAAATACTGACGAAAATCCAGCCAAATACTGGTAGACATCGCCAACCGTCACCACAACCGTTACTACTACCACAACAACAACAACAACAACAACAACAACAGCCTTACACCTTTACCATGGCGACCACCGGCATGCAGCTCCTGGGCCTGGTCCTGTCCCTGGTTGGCTGGCTGGGCGGCTTCCTGGTATGCTCTGTTCCGCTGTGGCGCGTCACCGCCTTCATCGGCAACAACATCGTGACGGCTCAGATCATCTGGGAGGGGCTGTGGATGACCTGCATCGTCCAATCAACGGGCCAGATCCAGTGCAAGGTGTACGACAGTCTCTTAGCCCTGCCCAGCGACATGCAGGCGGCCCGGGGCCTCACCGTGCTCTCCGTCCTCCTCTGTGGCCTGGCCCTGGCTTTAGGCGTGGTGGGGGTAAAGTGCACCAAGTGTATCGGTCAGAATAGTCTGAAGGCTCGTATTGCGAGGATCTCCGGCTTCCTGTTCGGCATCGCTGGGTTTCTCTACCTGGTTCCTGTCTGCTGGACGGCCCACTCCATTATCAGGGACTTCTATGATCCCCACGTGGCCGCGCCTCACAAGAGGGAGCTAGGCCCCGCCCTCTACCTGGGCTGGGGGGCGTCGGCCTTGCTCCTGATTGGTGGGTCGCTGCTGTATGCGGGGTCGAGTCCACCCGGCATCCCCGGGTCTCCGACCTTCAGCAGCGACAGCAGCCCCCGTAGAGCACCTGCCGCTCAAGTCAAAGGTTACGTCTGATCGGAATGCCACAAAACAAAACAACAACACCCCATGATTCCGAGAATCTATGATTCCATGATTCTATGATTCCATGATTCCGACCCTGACAACTGAAAAACCCTCCTCTCTTAGTATTTATCCTTTTTAATACTTTGGAATGTTAATTGTATTATTATTCGGTGGTGCTTTTTCTCATCCTTTCAAAAGATGCACTAGGAGGTTATGAAGGGAATTGTGAAATCATTTTGTTATTTCATGTGTCCCTGTTGTCCTCCGATAACCCTATTATCTGTCTGTCTGTTAGTGTAAAACACAATAAAATCTTAAGTCTTTCAGTCCTCTCTGGGAAACTCCTCTGTGTGAATTCATCTATTCTAGGATACAGTAGCCTATATTCACTTCAAACCATGTTATCGGTATAAACAAATAATCATCTAATAGTAGGATTATAAATGATGGTCACCAAGAGTAAATATCTTGGCATTGTAGTAGGCCAATGGAATATGTTGTCATGTAGTCACCATTGTACACTGTGAGTGGTGGTGCAGATTGGAACGGACCAATAGAACAATGGGAACTGTGTACGTGTGTAGGTCTGTGAGTGGTGGTGCAGCTCTGTTGGAGAGAGTACAAGCCAACGGTCTTTTGCCTGACCAGCTACCACCCATCCTCCATCAGGCCATCACTAAAGATTGTACAGGGGCCACTGCCTGCGTCACAAATAGCACCCTATTCCCTATATAGTTCACTGCTTTTGATCAAAGCATAGAACTCTGGTTTAAAAAGCAGTGCACTACAATGGGCACTGATCAAAAGCAGTGCACTATATAGGGAATAGGGTGCAATTTAAGATGCAGACTGGGGCCAGTCCAGCAGAACCAGGCTCCTCACAATGATTGGCTGACAATGACATCATCACCTGATGATGTCATTGTATAGTTCCCATATACTGTAAGACAGGGTTTGTCAACTAGGTTTGGCCTCGGGACAGATTTTTCCTGAGCTAATAGTCGGCGTGCCAGAACATAATTAGCATATAATGTTGGCACAATTAATAGGCCTACACTACAAATTGAACAAAAAATGTTTAACACATCTGATTAGTACATAATAAATCCAGTGACAATAACAAAATCATTTCGAATTGATTACACTAATAAAATCACCAATGTCTCTATTCAATTATTACTAGGCTACGCTAGTTTTTTAACGTCAACATTCTTTCAGAACAATTAGCTTGCTAGCAAGGGAAAATGTCACTCTCAAAAAGTATCAAAAGAAAGGTGGATAATGAAAATCGAAGTTCCAGAGAAGAAGGGACAGAGAGATATGCCTTCATCTTACCATCTTTCTCCAATGCCAAGCCAGTGTGTCTTATTTGCAATGAAAATGTCGCTGATTGCAAAGGATTCAATATCAGGCGGCATTATGAATCTAAGCATGGTACTTTGAAAGTGGCCTTTAAATTATTTGAACTTTTACTTTTACTTTTGATACTAAAGTATATTTTAGCCACTACATTTACTTTTGATCCTTAAGTATATTTAAAACCAAATACTTTTAGACTTTTACTGAAGTAGTATTTCACTGGGTGACTTTCACTTTTACTTGAGTCATTTTCTATTAAGGTATCTTTCATTTACTCAAGTATGAGAATTGAGTACTTTTTCCACCACTGCTTCACAATGACGTGCGCTGGCTGAGTAATGGCGCTGGAGTGGTTCTGTGAGCTGCATGACCAGGTTGTGGACTTTCTCAGAAAAAGCGCAAAATGAGGGCATCAGCTAACCACCTTCGTATTCTGGAAATGTAGGAATTACTCTCCAATGTTGCTTTTTTGGTGATATTCTGTCACTTAAATGTGTTAAATCTGCAGTTACAAGGAAAAGGGAAAACAGACGTGGACATGGTGGAAAAACGTGAGGCCTTTACTAGGAAGTTTGAGTTGTTGATCATCTGCAAGGCTACTGAACTTCAGCACACTGAAGAAACGACAGGCAGAGGGACCAGGCCGCAGCATTGTCACAGGGGTGATGGAAGATTTCATCAAGCAGCTGAGGGACAACTTTTCCACCAGATATGAAGACTACAGAATGCCAAATGAAGGGTATTGTTGCGTTTGTACGTGATTCGCACAGTCCGCCCAGGTGGAGAATTATCCTCCTTTGCTTAGAAAACGATACCCTCGCTGGGTGAGGCCGCAATTCAAATTGAGCTGATTGAATTCCAGACATCGAGACAAATCAGCGAGGTGCTCAGGAGTGCGGAGTCCCTGAGTGCGTTTTGGGTGGCATGCTCAGAGGAATACAGCACAATAAAGAAAGTTGCATTTTATGTGCTAACAATGTTTGGATCGACTTACACCTGCGAGTCCTCCTTTTCCTCTATGAACGCAATATACATACTCACGACAGCAACCGGCTTTCACACAAGTCAATCGAGGACTGCCTGCGCATCAAAATCACATCCATCTCACCCGAAATCCACAAGATCGTGTCCGAGGGGATAAATGCAACTTTAACCATTGAGTAAGTAATTTAGTAGCCGATATGACTGTATTTAGTAAATACTAACATTATTGTGCTTATCCAGGGCTATTTAGGTATTTTCTGTTTGTTCTGTCGTTACAGGAGCAGCCAATCCCGCTACAGATATTCAGACACAGACGTTTACTGTACAGACATCGCCTTTTTTTCGTTAAATTATTGTCTTATGTAGGATGCAAACATTTTTGTCCAGTTGCAATTGTAAGTAGGCCTGAATAAAAACATCCCACTTCTATTAGGCCACATATCTTTTACTTGTGAAAGATGCTGTTAAGCCACATAGCCTACCTTGGTTGTGCTGCGGTATGTCTTTACGTTTCAGCACCACCAAATGGTCCGCTGCCTGCTTTATCAGTTGACTGTGTCCTGCATTCTCTCTCCTCATGGATGAAATTAAACTTTTGCATTATTTAGGTGGGGGTAAATTCCTTCTTGGGACATTGCATTTGGGACTTTTTGCATCTCGGGTCCGAGATTTTTAAATCATAATAATTGTTTATTATTTTAGGTCTCGGGAAAGCAGGAGGGACTGCACTGAAAGACTTTAGACCAGTGGCGTTGACGTCACAAGTCATGAAAACCTTTGAGCGGGTTTTAATACCCTTATTAAGAGTCGAGGTGGCAGCCTATCTGGATCCTTTGCAATTTGCCTACCGCCCAAAAACTGGTGTTGAAGATGCTCTGCTCTATCTCCTCCACAGAGTATATGAGCACTTGGAAAACAATGTTCTTTGACTTCTCCAGTGCTTTCAATACCATACAACCCCACCTGCTGGCCCAAAAGCTAAAGGACATTCACGTGAACCCACACACATTCAAATGGATTGTGAACTACCTGACCAATAGACCACAGTTCGTAAGACTGAACCAGGCAGTATCAGATCGGATATGTACAAACACGGGGGCACTGCAGGGGACGGGCCTGTCACCTTTTCTGTTTACCCTTTACACACATGACTTCACACACAACAATGAACTGAGACACTTACAGAAATTCTCTGATGACTCTGCTATAGTCAGCTGTGTCATGAGAGGAGATGATGCTATAGTCAGCTGTGTCATGAGAGGAGATGATGCTATAGTCAGCTGTGTCATGAGAGGAGACGATGCTATAGTCAGCTGTGTCATGAGAGGAGACGATGCTATAGTCAGCTGTGTCATGAGAGGAGACGATGCTATAGTCAGCTGTGTCATGAGAGGAGACGATGCTATAGTCAGCTGTGTCATGAGAGGAGATGATGCTCATCACAGGGATAGAACAGAGTCGTTTGTGAAATGGTGTGAGGCCAACTACCTGGACCTGAATGTACTGAAGACCAAGAAGCTAGTGGTAGATTTTTGGAAAAATAAAGATGTTTTTAATCCCATTTCACTCTAATGACACACAGGAACAGCTTCAGTAGCAGGTTCATCCTGCCCAGATGTTCCACAGAGAGGTTTAGAGTTTCATTTTTACCCACAGCCATGAGGCTTTTTAATGAGTGTAATTGATGACCTGTTTTATGAGGTCTTTCTAGTGGAAAATGTTGTTGCAGCACTTGAATCAGACTATTCTTTTAGGGATACTATGGTTGGTGCATGTGCCTTTGTCTTAATGTGTTTACAAATATATATATATATATATTTGTAATCCTTTTTGATAAAACCATTTCCCAAGTTGGGATTAATAAAGTAATACTCTATTCTACTCTATTCTATTCTACTCTACTCTATTCTACTATACTGTACTGTACTCTAATCTACTCTCTACTCTCCATTCAAACGGTAAGTAAGTGAGTGTGTGTGTGTGTTTTGTCGAAGCATCTCATGTGGGATGTGTTGAGCCCCAGTAATAAATATTTTATTCATGAGACATAGTTGACATCCTTCACATTCTACAGTGCATCGCTGTTATAGCTACTTCTATTTTATACTCCATTTGATAAGATCTATCCATCTTACAAATATGACAACCCACATCATTGGCATGAATAATGATTATCAATGTATAATATATAAATGCAGATTCCATTAACTGTAGAGCAGCAGATACATACCAGAGTGCATTGCATGTAGCCTCTTAAGTGTATGCAGATAAATAAATCAAGTAATATCATATTTTAAACACACAAATTCTACTTTCAATTAAAGCAGAATTTCTGCACACAAAATGGTATCCATCTCATTCAATATAACACATCTTGTCATCTGCTATAAGCAGTTGTTTATATATTGTCTTGTTTCTTTGACTGGTGGGTGGCTGGACACAGACTTCCTCTCTCTGTGTCCAGCCCTACCAGCTAACAGTAGAGGTTAGTAGACAACCTTCCTCTCTCTGTGTCCAGCCCTACCAGCTAACAGTAGAGGCAGTAGACATCCTTCCTCTCTCTGTGTCCAGCCCTACCAGCTAACAGTAGAGGCAGTAGACATCCTTCCTCTCTCTGTGTCCAGCCCTACCAGCTAACAGTAGAGGATAGTAGACAACCTTCCTCTCTCTGTGTCCAGCCCTACCAGCTAACAGTAGAGGTTAGTAGACAACCTTCCTCTCTCTGTGTCCAGCCCTACCAGCTAACAGTAGAGGCAGTAGACATCCTTCCTCTCTCTGTGTCCAGCCCTACCAGCTAACAGTAGAGGCAGTAGACATCCTTCCTCTCTCTGTGTCCAGCCCTACCAGCTAACAGTAGAGGCAGTAGACATCCTTCCTCTCTCTGTGTCCAGCCCTACCAGCTAACAGTAGAGACTAGTAGACAACCTTCCTCTCTCTGTGTCCAGCCCTACCAGCTAACAGTAGAGGATAGTAGACAACCTTCCTCTCTCTGTGTCCAGCCCTACCAGCTAACAGTAGAGGTTAGTAGACAACCTTCCTCTCTCTGTGTCCAGCCCTACCAGCTAACAGTAGAGGTTAGTAGACAACCTTCCTCTCTCTGTGTCCAGCCCTACCAGCTAACAGTAGAGGCTAGTAGACAACCTTCCTCTCTCTGTGTCCAGCCCTACCAGCTAACAGTAGAGGTTAGTAGACAATCTTCCTCTCTCTGTGTCCAGCCCTACCAGCTAACAGTAGAGGCAGTAGACATCCTTCCTCTCTCTGTGTCCAGCCCTACCAGCTAACAGTAGAGGCAGTAGACATCCTTCCTCTCTCTGTGTCCAGCCCTACCAGCTAACAGTAGAGGCAGTAGACATCCTTCCTCTCTCTGTGTCCAGCCCTACCAGCTAACAGTAGAGGCAGTAGACATCCTTCCTCTCTCTGTGTCCAGCCCTACCAGCTAACAGTAGAGACTAGTAGACATCCTTCCTCTCTCTGTGTCCAGTCCTACCAGCTAACAGTAGAGGTTAGTAGACAACCTTCCTCTCTCTGTGTCCAGCCCTACCAGCTAACAGTAGAGGTTAGTAGACAACCTTCCTCTCTCTGTGTCCAGCCCTACCAGCTAACAGTAGAGGCAGTAGACATCCTTCCTCTCTCTGTGTCCAGCCCTACCAGCTAACAGTAGAGGCAGTAGACATCCTTCCTCTCTCTGTGTCCAGCCCTACCAGCTAACAGTAGAGGCAGTAGACATCCTTCCTCTCTCTGTGTCCAGCCCTACCAGCTAACAGTAGAGGCAGTAGACATCCTTCCTCTCTCTGTGTCCAGCCCTACCAGCTAACAGTAGAGACTAGTAGACAACCTTCCTCTCTCTGTGTCCAGCCCTACCAGCTAACAGTAGAGACTAGTAGACAACCTTCCTCTCTCTGTGTCCAGCCCTACCAGCTAACAGTAGAGACTAGTAGACAAACTTCCTCTCTCTGTGTCCAGCCCTACCAGCTAACAGTAGAGACTAGTAGACATCCTTCCTCTCTCTGTGTCCAGCCCTACCAGCTAACAGTAGAGGATAGTAGAAATCCTTCCTCTCTCTGTGTCCAGCCCTACCAGCTAACAGTAGAGACTAGTAGACATCCTTCCTCTCTCTGTGTCCAGCCCTACCAGCTAACAGTAGAGGATAGTAGACAACCTTCCTCTCTCTGTGTCCAGCCCTACCAGCTAACAGTAGAGGCAGTAGACAACCTTCCTCTCTCTGTGTCCAGCCCTACCAGCTAACAGTAGAGGATAGTAGACATCCTTCCTCTCTCTGTGTCCAGCCCTACCAGCTAACAGTAGAGGATAGTAGACAACCTACCTCTCTCTGTGTCCAGCCCTACCAGCTAACAGTAGAGACTAGTAGACATCCTTCCTCTCTCTGTGTCCAGCCCTACCAGCTAACAGTAGAGGATAGTAGACATCCTTCCTCTCTCTGTGTCCAGCCCTACCAGCTAACAGTAGAGACTAGTAGACATCCTTCCTCTCTCTGTGTCCAGCCCTACCAGCTAACAGTAGAGGATAGTAGACAACCTTCCTCTCTCTGTGTCCAGCCCTACCAGCTAACAGTAGAGGATAGTAGACATCCTTCCTCTCTCTGTGTCCAGCCCTACCAGCTAACAGTAGAGGTTAGTAGACATCCTTCCTCTCTCTGTGTCCAGCCCTACCAGCTAACAGTAGAGGATAGTAGACATCCTTCCTCTCTCTGTGTCCAGCCCTACCAGCTAACAGTAGAGACTAGTAGACATCCTTCCTCTCTCTGTGTCCAGCCTTACCAGCTAACAGTAGAGGATAGTAGACAACCTTCCTCTCTCTGTGTCCAGCCCTACCAGCTAACAGTAGAGGATAGTAGACATCCTTCCTCTCTCTGTGTCCAGCCCTACCAGCTAACAGTAGAGACTAGTAGACATCCTTCCTCTCTCTGTGTCCAGCCCTACCAGCTAACAGTAGAGGATAGTAGACAACCTTCCTCTCTCTGTGTCCAGCCCTACCAGCTAACAGTAGAGACTAGTAGACAACCTTCCTCTCTCTGTGTCCAGCCCTACCAGCTAACAGTAGAGACTAGTAGACATCCTTCCTCTCTCTGTGTCCAGCCCTACCAGCTAACAGTAGAGGATAGTAGACATCCTTCCTCTCTCTGTGTCCAGCCCTACCAGCTAACAGTAGAGACTAGTAGACATCCTTCCTCTCTCTGTGTCCAGCCCTACCAGCTAACAGTAGAGGATAGTAGACAACCTTCCTCTCTCTGTGTCCAGCCCTACCAGCTAACAGTAGAGGATAGTAGACATCCTTCCTCTCTCTGTGTCCAGCCCTACCAGCTAACAGTAGAGGTTAGTAGACATCCTTCCTCTCTCTGTGTCCAGCCCTACCAGCTAACAGTAGAGGATAGTAGACATCCTTCCTCTCTCTGTGTCCAGCCCTACCAGCTAACAGTAGAGACTAGTAGACATCCTTCCTCTCTCTGTGTCCAGCCTTACCAGCTAACAGTAGAGGATAGTAGACAACCTTCCTCTCTCTGTGTCCAGCCCTACCAGCTAACAGTAGAGGATAGTAGACATCCTTCCTCTCTCTGTGTCCAGCCCTACCAGCTAACAGTAGAGACTAGTAGACATCCTTCCTCTCTCTGTGTCCAGCCCTACCAGCTAACAGTAGAGGATAGTAGACAACCTTCCTCTCTCTGTGTCCAGCCCTACCAGCTAACAGTAGAGACTAGTAGACAACCTTCCTCTCTCTGTGTCCAGCCCTACCAGCTAACAGTAGAGGTTAGTAGACAACCTTCCTCTCTCTGTGTCCAGTCCTACCAGCTAACAGTAGAGGATAGTAGACATCCTTCCTCTCTCTGTGTCCAGCCCTACCAGCTAACAGTAGAGACTAGTAGACAACCTTCCTCTCTCTGTGTCCAGCCCTACCAGCTAACAGTAGAGGATAGTAGACATCCTTCCTCTCTCTGTGTCCAGCCCTACCAGCTAACAGTAGAGGATAGTAGACAACCTACCTCTCTCTGTGTCCAGCCCTACCAGCTAACAGTAGAGACTAGTAGACATCCTTCCTCTCTCTGTGTCCAGCCCTACCAGCTAACAGTAGAGGATAGTAGACAACCTTCCTCTCTCTGTGTCCAGCCCTACCAGCTAACAGTAGAGACTAGTAGACATCCTTCCTCTCTCTGTGTCCAGCCCTACCAGCTAACAGTAGAGGATCGTAGACATCCTTCCTCTCTCTGTGTCCAGCCCTACCAGCTAACAGTAGAGACTAGTAGACATCCTTCCTCTCTCTGTGTCCAGCCCTACCAGCTAACAGTAGAGACTAGTAGACATCCTTCCTCTCTCTGTGTCCAGCCCTACCAGCTAACAGTAGAGGTTAGTAGACAACCTTCCTCTCTCTGTGTCCAGCCCTACCAGCTAACAGTAGAGGCAGTAGACATCCTTCCTCTCTCTGTGTCCAGCCCTACCAGCTAACAGTAGAGGCAGTAGACATCCTTCCTCTCTCTGTGTCCAGCCCTACCAGCTAACAGTAGAGGATAGTAGACAACCTTCCTCTCTCTGTGTCCAGCCCTACCAGCTAACAGTAGAGACTAGTAGACAACCTTCCTCTCTCTGTGTCCAGCCCTACCAGCTAACAGTAGAGACTAGTAGACAACCTTCCTCTCTCTGTGTCCAGCCCTACCAGCTAACAGTAGAGGATAGTAGACAACCTTCCTCTCTCTGTGTCCAGCCCTACCAGCTAACAGTAGAGACTAGTAGACAACCTTCCTCTCTCTGTGTCCAGCCCCAATCGTAGAGTCTAGTAGAGACAGAGACACAATGCCACTGTATGAAGCATCAGCAGCACAGCCACAACACTGGCCTCCAGGTAGTGACTCATACGTAGAAATATAATCCACAGAAAGGGCTTGGAACCTCTAACCCTGGCAATTTGACTGGTAAACTCATGGGTACAAACGCAATGGCTGCCAGTCCACCCATGATGCCATCATTGACTTGAATGGAGTGGCCCGTTCTATGCATTCTATTCCCATGTACTCATATGTGACCTAAGTAGGCCTATGTATACCAGTGTAGGGAGGAGGAGAGTGTGATGAAATATAGCGAGGCAGGCTCTATTATTCCTCATAACAAAGTGATTGAATGGATAGATGAATAGGGTCTGATCACGCTTGATGACGTAGGCTTAAACCACAGGAGGCTGCTGAGGGGAAGACGGCTCATAATGATGTCCGGAATTGCGCAAATGGAATGGCATCAACCACATGTGTTTGATGTATTTGCTACCATTCCACTAATTCCGATCCAGCCATTACCACGAGCCCGTCCTCCCCAATTAAGGTGCCACCAACCTCCTGTTTTTTTAAATTAAATTAAATGTAACCTTTATTTAACTAGGCAAGTCAGTTGAGAACAAATTCTTCTTTACAATGATGGCCTACCAAAAGGCAAAAGTCCTCCTGCGGGGACGGCGGCTGGGATAAAAAATTAAAATAAATAAATATATATATATATATATATAGGACAAAACACAACATCAGGACAAGAGAGACACCACAACACTACATAAAGAGAGACCTAAGACAACAACATAGCATGGCAGCAACACATGACAACCCAGCATGGTAGCAACACGACATGACAACAACATGGTAGCATCACAACATGGCAGCAGCACAACATGGTACATGCCCTGTGGCCTAGACACATAGAAGGTTGCAGCTCCACCACCCACCAACACTTAATGTTCCCTCTCTTCTCTTGAACAAATTCATGTTAATTAAATTGGCTCACACAGGTAGACTGTGATGGGCCTCAGATTTGTTCTCTAATTTAAATGTCTCCCAATATTTCACTTTATCAAACTGACTATAATTTAGGCCCACCAACTGATCAGAAAACCACCATAGTTTGGAATTGATTGAGTAGCCAGTAAGCCTAGCTTGTCGCACCCTCATAAATTGACCTCTGTCAAAGGTAATGTTTTGGAACCAATGACTCCTTGAATAAACTGTACACTCACCTCTTTAAACTCTAGGTGGCAACGTCGCAATACTTTGGGAATAGACGGAATTCACCACCGAGTTTCTAAACACGACACGGGAAGTAGGAACAACTTTGGAGCTGGCTAGCTATCTTTACAGTGGATCTGTAAAATCGTCTTTGGTTGACAAAAAATAACGTCTCGTCAGCTAGTCTGAATCATTGGATCAGCCATGGGAAAAGGTGGTGGTACATTTGAGAGGCTTCTTGGTAAGATATGAGTATCTAAACATTTTACACCGGTGATTGTTTTTGCGTATTGTTTTGGCAGTCGTTTGTTTGGGGCTGTGGCACAGCCCTGCTAACATTAGCTAGCTACCTAGCTAAAATTGCCATTGTCTGTGTTCAGTTCGACGATAGGTCGAGGCCTGTAATCGATAATTGTATTTTCTATCGAGCATTGCAGTTTAACTGCTTATTAACATCATGTCATTTAATCTACCAAAACTATGCTCAAACGCCACGTATTTTGCCCTGTACCCGGAAAGTGTCTAGGTTAGCTTGGCTAGCTAGCATGCTAGCTACTCAATCGGAGGATGATGTGCTGGCGATTTTCCCGATATCAAAACATTTGTTTTGTTGGATATCCCTGATCGTCAGACAAATAATCTATTGTTTTTATAATTTGCATAACTTTCCTTATTTGCTAGCTAGTTGTGCTAGATATATTAGGTCGTTTGCTAGGAGCTTAGTTAGCTATCTAGTTAGCTATCCAGCTCACCCCCCCACTGCGGCAAGCAACGTCACCAGACATATTTTCCTATCAGTCTCATCATAGACTCACATAAACCCCAAAACAGTTTAGACAACTCGCTGACAACTGTAATCACGAGTAGATTGCGTCAAGTGCTCTGACGTTATTGAGGGTGCCGAAGGTTTATGTGTCAATCATAATAACATCCAGGTCACCTGCGTATCCTCTTGGTTTTGCAACAGCCACAGGCTAGTTAGTTACTGTGTAGAAGTGCATTCCATAACAACATACCTTGACCCACTCACTATTAATCATTAACTAGGCCTACCCTACCACCATCTTTTACTAAATGGAGAAATATTTTCAGTTTCATACCTACAGGTGATCGCATAATATGATTAGTTACATTTGTATAGGCCCACACTCCATGCCTGGACTTCATGGTTCATATTGTAGTCTAAACTCTGCGTTCTTATGTGAGGAAAGAAAGGCTGTGTTCTCAGTCATTACTGATTTTGAATAGGCCCTAGTCACATTAATCAATATCACCTGCTCACAAACAAACACACTACTCTACTGTTTAGAGAAATAGCCTATGCTTTCAGGTGTAAGGTTTTGTCTTATCCACCCTGGTTAAAAGACCTAACACTTACACTTGACTTTTTCTACTAGCACTGACTTTGCTGATAATGACTTTATTGAGGAAAAATGTAAGCATTTCACTGTAAGGTCTACACCTGTTGTATTCGACGCATGTGACAAATACAATTTGATTTGATTTGTACTTGCTATGACTGTGATATGTGGTTGTCGCACCTAGCTATCTTAAGATGAATGCACTAACTGTAAGTCCCTCTGGATAACGGCGTCTGCTAAATGACTAAAATGTAAATGGTTATGATGAAATTGAGACACTGAATGTGAGACACTGAACCCTCTCCTCTGTCTGCAGATAAAGCGACCAGTCAGCTGCTGCTGGAGACAGACTGGGAGTCCATCCTGCAGATCTGTGATCTCATTCGTCAAGGGGACACGCAGTAAGTAGTAGGGTACCTAGTACACCCCGGCCCTGATCAAATACCTTCCTTCCTTCCTTCCTTCTGGTAATCACTAGCCTAATCTCTGTGATTGGATAAGTGCAGTGGATAGGTCTTAAGTGTTTCAATGACTAGGCCTATTTCAAGGAAGGAAGGAAGGAAGGAAGGAAGGAAGGAAGGAAGGAAGGAAGGAACCATTTGAAAATAATTGGAACTAGTCCCATATTTCTCCACACAATAGAAGCCTGTCTGGTCTGATCAATGCCTTTCTCTTCCGTGCAGGGCGAAGTATGCCATCGGTGCCATTAAGAAGAAGCTGATGGATAAGAACCCGCATGTGGCCCTCTATGGTCTTGAGGTGGGTAACTACGCTGAACCACTCCCCTCTTGTACTGACATAATAATAATAACCTTCTAGTGCTGCTCAAAGGATGGCTTCTTGAGGTGGGTTACTACGCTGAACCACTCCCCTCTTGTACTGACATAATAATAATAACCTTCTAGGGCTGCTCAAAGGATGGCTTCTTGAGGTGGGTTACTACGCTGAACCACTCCCCTCTTGTACTGACATAATAATAATAACCTTCTAGTGCTGCTCAAAGGATGGCTTGATAAATTATTCAAATTGTGCCATATTGAGATGTTTTGAGTAATAAATGCATTAAGGAAATAATATCCACTGATTTATACGCCTCGATCACACCGACTGGGCTAGCGTTTTGGTACACCAGAAGTACATTCATTTCCAATGGAACGCTGCGTTTGCCTTGCAGCATTGCGTTGCAGAGGCAGTTGCAGTGCGTTCTGTGTGGTGCGTACGTTGGATTTACCGGAATGTATGCGTCAAACTGTATGCGTAGACGGCTTGACAGAAATGGTAGCAGAAGGTGAATGTTGAACTTTTGTTGCACACACACATATCCTGATGATTCTGCGTACCATTTTGCGCGATGACGCTGTGGGTGTGATCAAGGCGATAGGCTAGTTCCATAGTAAAAAGTCTGACACTAGGCTTAATCAGAAGAATTAGGCCCCTGTGTTGTGAAGTGTGATAATGAGTGTTTCTTTCACTTGTCAGGTGTTGGAGTCAGTGGTGAAGAACTGTGGTCAGACGGTCCATGATGAGGTGGCCTGTAAAACCACCATGGAGGAGCTGAAGGATCTACTGAAGGTGACCCTGTCTTGATTCACCCCCTCTACACCTCCTCCCTGGCCCATTCACCCCTGCCATGTCCCATCTTTCTTAGCTTGTCAGTGTCATAGCAGTCTTTCCCTTCAATTATTTTCCAGGTGAGGCACAAAGGCCCTCAGGTCAACATCAAGGGCCTCTTAAACCAAAAGTTTCAAATTGAATCCAACTGAAGCCAAATTATGTTAAGCAGGTTACCCAGATGTTTCTCTCTCTCTCTCTCACCCTCCCACTCTCCACTTGCTCAGTTCCACTCCAGGAAGCTCCATTGAGACCTGGATGACCCCATTCTGATGGGTCATTCCTGTCATTAAAACAAGGGGTGGAGTCAGGCCTAACGATGTCATGTTCTTACCCTTACCTCCACCTCCTTGTTCAATAGCAGTGTTACTCTAGAGTGGACTAGCCAGCTCTGGTCCTCTACAGCTCTATATCCCACCAATCTCCTCCTTGGTTTACTTCTGTTCAGACAGCTCTCATAGGGCCAGTTACATTTGTGGTGAGCCAAGGGTATGAAGGGACAGGAATCAAACTACACATAAAAAATGTGGCTTTTCAATTTAGATCAGAAAAGGAGTGCCTTGTTGTATGTAGGCTTTCAGTTTTACAAATTACAAGTTATTCTGATCTCAGTGTTGAAACTGGGATTGTTTGGATTAGTACTTCAGTGCTGCAGCCTATCATGTGAGGGTTTCTTGTGGACTAGGGTGAAGTTCCCCCTAGACACTGATCTTGGGTCAGTTTTGCATTTCCCCTCCACTAATGGTTAAGGTTAGGAGTGGGGGAGAGGAAGCTGACCCTACATCTGAACCTAGAGGAAACTTCACCCCGGAGTGCTCCTTGTGGAAGGAATGCCCTCCCTGGCTCTGGAACTCTTGTGGTTTAGTTGGTTCTAGAACTTTTGTAAAGGAGGGAGGCTAAGATTAGGCTGTGACCCAGTCAGCTGACATGGGATGCTTCCCAAATAGCACCCTATTCCCTACATAGGACTCTGGTCAAAAGTAGTGCACCATGTAGGGAATAGGGTGCCATTTGGGACGTAACCATGGTGCTCACAGCTGTAATAACATAGCAGACACCTCTCCCTCTGCTTTCTCCAACATGTCTAGATAGTAGATGTATTTATGGTCCCTTTATACTGAAATCAGCTTTGTGGTCAGCTACAGTTTGTACTAGTTTGTACATACGCAGTGTGATCTATCTGGGTGATATGTCTGAGCCTTGTGCTGCTGGCTCCAATCCTTATGACCTTTTCACCCTGTGTCTTAGCCTGATAATCACCCGCTGGTGCAGTAGTGAACTGCAAACCTGGGTTCAAATAGGGTTTGAAGTCTTTCAAATATTTGTAGTGCCAGAATCTGCAGGGTTTTCAGACTATTCTATTGGTTCCGTTCCTCCAGGTGAGCTAAATCAAGCACCGATAAAGTATTTGAAATGATTTTCAAATAGTATTTGAACCCAGGTCTGCTTTAGTCTGACAGCCTGGGAGCTGCCAAGAGTTCATTCAGTGTTCCCCTAATGAGTGTAGCCTAATGAGTGGAGTTGACATGATTCCTTATTCTACATGACTGTCAATTGTATGTTCTCTACACAATTAATTTCTATCTGCAATGTTCTGAATGTTCAGAATAAGATAGAAATGTTATGAATAAAACTGAAAGGATGAGTCTCTATTCTACCTGACAGTCGTATGTTCTACAGAACACATATCTATCAAATTGTGAATGGTATGTAACGGGTGCACCCTCTTGAACAGGCCCCAGTTCATAAACAGGATACTCTATACAGCATGACCTTTGATTGGCTCCCCACCCCAGTCAGGTGACCTTGCTCACACGCTGATTCAGGTCAGACAGACTGAGGGACTTCCCAGCACAAGTCTCTCCTCTCTGTGAGAGAACACAGCAAGGCAGCATGGGTTTAGCCTCTGAAGTAAAGTCTGGAATGGGATTATTTGGGGGGAAAAGGACTAAAGGAAACGTTTTAGTTTAAAGTATTTCTCTAGAGACTTGTTGTATAGGACTTTGGTCTGCTAAAACAAGGTTAGAACTTTGATTCAGTCTAGGTGTATTCATATTATTATAGTATAGCTTATTCATTTCTAATATTTTGGAAGAAGGAAGTGTTGTTTATAAGGGGACCGGGGTGCCCCATTTTTAGTTTTTTGACTTAATATAGAGTAGCGTTTCTAAATGCAATTTATCTGTCTATAAAAGGTGTACTTGTGAAGTTGTATTCAGTGAGTGGTGATGTGTTACAGTGTATCTGTGTGACACTGTAACTCAGTGAGTGGTGATGTGTTACAGTGTATCTGTCTGACACTAACTCAGTGAGTGGTGATGTGTTACAGTGTATCTGTCTGACACTAACTCAGTGAGTGGTGATGTGTTACAGTGTATCTGTCTGACACTAACTCAGTGAGTGGTGATGTGTTGCTCTTATAAACAGACTGAGCCCAACGTGAGGAATAAGATCCTATACCTGATCCAGGCATGGGCCCACGCCTTCCGCAACGAGCCCAAATACAAGGTGGTTCAGGACACGTACCAGATCATGAAGGTGGAGGGTAAGTCCCCCCCACACCACACACCAGATGAACCCTGAGCCCCCTAGGCACTCCTGAAGAGCTGAGAAGATTGGATAGGTGGAAGAAATATAGTGGCAGCTCTTTGGCATGTTGCTAAATCCCATCCTCTCAGATGTCGTCAGGTTTTCCATAGGGTGGTGAGGTTGGCTAAGATTTGGGATTCAGGCATACAGTCACTAACACGTAGCAAAACAGAAATGAGCGGTTTCACAGTAAATATTAAACTTGTGTTCATTTATCCTGTGTTGTTTGACATACTATATCTCCTGTTCTTCCAGGTAACGTGTTTCCAGAGTTCAAGGAGAGTGATGCCATGTTTGCAGCAGAGAGAGTAAGAGACTTCCTCTCACTGATGTTGATCTGGTTTGATAGATCCTTACTACTGAATGCTCTCAGCCTGTGAGGAGGATCTTTAATGTCTCTCTCGCTCTCTCTCTCTCGCTCTGTCCATCTGTGTGTCCAGGCTCCAGATTGGGTGGATGCGGAGGAGTGTCATCGCTGCAGGGTTCAGTTTGGAGTGATGACTAGAAAGGTAAGGCAACACAACAGACTAGCAGAACGGCAGACTACTAGCAGAACGACAGACTACTAGCAGAACGGCAGACTACTAGCAGAACGGCAGACTACTAGCAGAACGGCAGACTACTAGCAGAACGGCAGACTACTAGCAGAACGGCAGACTACTAGCAGAACGGCAGACTACTAGCAGAACGGCAGACTACTAGCAGAACGGCAGACTACTAGCAGAACGGCAGACTACTAGCAGAACGGCAGACTACTAGCAGAACGGCAGACTACTAGCAGAACAACAGACTAGCAACAGCAGTGGTTTGTGTTGAAATGTGTTCTTTCCTTCTTCCTTCAGTTACACTGCTTTGGTGGTGATTGTTAGCATTGTGTAGTTGAAAGGGAGATAATGATATGACTTTCTATCTGTTTGGATTATTCTGTCTGACCGTCTCTCTATTGACCTCCTCTTCTTCCTGTTCCAGCACCACTGCAGAGCCTGTGGTCAGATCTTCTGTCTGTCTGACTGTCTCTTTATTGACCTCCTCTTCTTCCTGTTCCAGCACCACTGCAGAGCCTGTGGTCAGATCTTCTGTCTGTCTGACTGTCTCTTTATTGACCTCCTCTTCTTCCTGTTCCAGCACCACTGCAGAGCCTGTGGTCAGATCTTCTGTCTGTCTGACTGTCTCTCTATTGACCTCCTCTCCCTCCTGTTCCAGCACCACTGCAGAGCCTGTGGTCAGATCTTCTGTGGGAAGTGTTCCTCCAAGTACTCCACCATCCCCAAGTTCGGCATTGAGAAGGAAGTGCGTGTGTGTGAGCCCTGCTTCGAGCTGCTCAACAAGTGAGTGACCAGGCTAGGGAGTGGCTCAGCCAAAACCACCCTCCATTCTGTTTCATCAGCCTGTATTTTTCAAATGTCCCACTTTAGCGTTCATAGACCACTTCTAAAGCCTTTAGAAGTTGTTGTTCAAGTGGTATAATTTCATGTGATGGGTAGGTACAGTTAATGATTGATCTGTATGGATACTTTTTGCTATTCTACTGTAAATGCCATTCTGCTGCTCAGTACCCATCGGTTTCCATCTGTCCTTCCAGTTTATTGTCCATGTCCAACGACCTCTGACTCACCAGGTTGTGTCTGACCCCTGACCTCCCTTCTGACCCCTCTCCTCACCAGCCATCCTTCCCTCTCTCCCCCACCTAGGAAAGCTGAGGGGGGTAAACCCGTCGGGACATCCACCTCCGTGGCCCCAGGCCCGGCAGAGCTTCCCCCAGAGTACCTGACCAGCCCCCTGTCCCAGCAGTCTCAGGTAGTGGTCCAGGAAACAGTAAGTGAATGTATGGCCTAGAGATGACCCCCCCCCCCCCCCCCCCCGTGGTGATAGACAGGGTCAGGGTGACTGCGTCCCAAATAGCACCCTGTTCCCTAGATCATGGGCTGCTTTGGGCTCGATACTAGTGCACTATGTAGGAAATAGGGTTCCATTTCAGGTGCTGACCCAGACAGTCTCACCGTCCCTAATAGAGATGACATAGGGGATTTTAACATGCCATAAACTACAACGTGGGACTTGTAGTTTGATGAGCTTTGTAGGGGGGTTGTAGTTCGACGTGTTAAAATGATTCCCCGACAGAAATGAGATCATCACCAATCGTCCTTCCTCCCTCTTTGTTATTAGATTATTCTAAGACCCACCAGCAATATTCTTAGAAGTGAAGCGCAACTGCAATGAAGACCACCTGTAACGCAGCCATTGGCTTGCCTTATTGCCCAATGCCCACCGCTGCTTTACCTTCCCTGGGGCTTCTCCTCCAACCCTCCCCTCCCTGGCCCTCTCCCCTGGGTGCCTCCCTCTCCTCCCTGGGCGCCTCCCTCTCCTCCCTGGCCCTCTCCCCTAGGGGCCTCCCTCCCCTGCCCTCCCTTGGGGGTTTCATCTCTGTACCCTGTCTCACCAGGTGCCCCCCAAACGGGACGAGGCGGCCCTGCAGGAGGAGGAGGAGCTTCAGCTGGCCATCGCCCTATCACAGAGCGAGGCTGAGGAGAAGGAGAGGATGGTGGGTTGTGCTGTAAATAAATGAAGTGATTGTACCTCTACCGTGTGTATGGAAAGACACTGATACATGTCATGTGTGTCTACAGAGACAGAAGAACTCGTACGGGGTCTACCCCAAAGCTGACCCCGCCCCAGTCACCTCGTCAGCCCCGCCCGTCACCTCTCTCTACTCCTCTCCTGTGGTAAGACTTACTCTCTCCATCCACGCCCTCCATCCTCTCTCCTCTATAGATGTACTCTGTGTTAACTCCTTCCCCTCTCCCTCCTCTATAGATGTACTCTGTTAACTCCATCCTCTCTCCTCTATAGATGTACTCTGTGTTAACTCCATCCTCTCTCCTCTATAGATGTACTCTGTGTTAACTCCATCCTCTCTCTTTCTTCTCTATAGATGTACTCTGTTTTCACACCATTCTCTCTCTCTCCTGTGTAGTTGTAACACTACTAAGTCACTTGTGAAGCAGTACTTAGTAATTGGTACATTATGACTCCATATTATACTGAACTGCTGCACATCTTTCTTATTTAAATATTTATTTAGCCCCGTAAGTCATCTTTTACAATAACCACCTAGTTGGTCAAGAGGTGAATCATTGAGGGGAAAATTGAGAAATGTACTCTGTTTATGTGTTGTTATGTATGTTAACTTGTATATTCAAGTACCACTATACACCTGTAATTACTATTCAGGTAGTCTATACGCCTGTAATTCCCATTCAGGTAGTCTTCCCATTCAGGTAGTCTATACGCCTGTAATTCCCATTCAGGTTGTCTATACACCTGTAATTCCCAAGATGTAGTCTATACGCCTGTAATTCCCATTCAGGTAGTCTTCCCATTCAGGTAGTCTATACGCCTGTAATTCCCATTTGGGTAGTCTACATGCCTGTAATTCCCATTTGGGTAGTCTACACGCCTGTAATTCCCATTCGGGTAGTCTATACGCCTGTAATTCCCATTCGGGTAGTCTATACGCCTGTAATTCCCATTTGGGTAGTCTATACGCTTGTAATTCCCATTCGGGTAGTCTATACGCTTGTAATTCCCATTCGGGTAGTCTATACGCCTGTAATTCCCATTCGGGTAGTCTACACGCCTGTAATTCCCATTCGGGTAGTCTATACGCCTGTAATTCCCATTCAGGTAGTCTTCCCATTCAGGTAGTCTACACGCCTGTAATTCCCATTCGGGTAGTCTATACGCCTGTAATTCCCATTTGGGTAGTCTATATGCCTGTAATTCCCATTCGGGTAGTCTATACGCCTGTAATTCCCATTCGGGTAGTCTATACGCCTGTAATTCCCATTTGGGTAGTCTATACGCCTGTAATTCCCATTCGGGTAGTCTATACGCCTGTAATTCCCATTCGGGTAGTCTATACGCCTGTAATTCCCATTCGGGTAGTCTACACGCCTGTAATTCCCATTCGGGTAGTCTATACGCCTGTAATTCCCATTTGGGTAGTCTATATGCCTGTAATTCCCATTCGGGTAGTCTACACGCCTGTAATTCCCATTCGGGTAGTCTATATGCCTGTAATTCCCATTCGGGTAGTCTACACGCCTGTAATTCCCATTCGGGTAGTCTACACGCCTGTAATTCCCATTCGGGTAGTCTACACGCCTGTAATTCCCATTCGGGTAGTCTATACGCCTGTAATTCCCATTCGGGTAGTCTACATGCCTGTAATTCCCATTCGGGTAGTCTATATGCCTGTAATTCCCATTCGGGTAGTCTATACGCCTGTAATTCCCATTCGGGTAGTCTATACGCCTGTAATTCCCATTCGGGTAGTCTACACGCCTGTAATTCCCATTCGGGTAGTCTATACGCCTGTAATTCCCATTTGGGTAGTCTATATGCCTGTAATTCCCATTCGGGTAGTCTACACGCCTGTAATTCCCATTCGGGTAGTCTATATGCCTGTAATTCCCATTCGGGTAGTCTACACGCCTGTAATTCCCATTCGGGTAGTCTACACGCCTGTAATTCCCATTCGGGTAGTCTATACGCCTGTAATTCCCATTCGGGTAGTCTACATGCCTGTAATTCCCATTCGGGTAGTCTATACGCCTGTAATTCCCATTCGGGTAGTCTATATGCCTGTAATTCCCATTCAGGGACTTAACCGTGTACAGGGTCTGTCGTTATTGGGACCTAACCGTGTACAGGGTCTGTTGTTGTAATGTATAATGTGTATGTTCTCCCCAGAACTCCTCTGCTCCCTCAGCTGAAGATGTTGACCCTGAGGTAAGACACGTTAACTCTAGAATTAAACCTGCTCGGCATTTGATGCAGTTACATTTACACCTCAGACTGCACTGTAGTAGAAATAAAGCATCTAGAAACTATACTGGGGTGAGTTTCCCAAAAACATAAAGGTGCTTACTAGATCATTGGTTGTCCATTGCCCACCTATGGACTTATGATCTTAGTGCTAAAGAGGATCTTTATGTTTTTGGGAAACTCGCCCCAGGTCAGTATGTCTAGTCATGTATTGGTTGAGAGGACATTCCTATAATGGCCTTCTCTCCAGCTGGCTCGCTACCTGAACAGAACATACTGGGAGAAGAAACAGGAAGAGGCACGCAAGAGTCCCACGCCCTCTGCCCCTGCCCCAGTGCCATTGGCTGCTGAGCCCCTGCCAATCAGCCAGCCCCAGCCAGTGGAAACTCTCACCCCACTCCCAGCCCAAGTCGTCATGGCCCCGCCTCCAGTCAACATAGTGGAGGTTAGTTGTACACTGCTGTGTTATGAGAGATGGAAGACAAATTGATTTTCTTATTTATTCTTGAATTATTCAGGTGAAATTCCATTGATCAAAACATCTGTTGTGAGGGAGAGCTGTCCCAAGAAGGCAGCAGACGAAACCAACAGTTCCATTAACACCCATCATGCATAGTAGCAGAGATTGAAGTAGATTTAGATTAGAAATGACTACATGCTCTTTTCATTAACTGTTTGTTCATCCTGAATGACTCTCCTCTTTCTCTCCTCTTCCTCTACTCCCCCCTCCCATCTTCCTCTCCTCTTCCTCTACTCCCCCCTCCCATCCTCCTCTCCTCTTCCTCTACTCCCCCTCCCATCCTCCTCTCCTCTTCCTCTACTCCCCCATCCCATCCTCCTTTCCTCTTCCTCTACTCCCCTCTCCCATCCTCCTTTTCCCCCCCTCCCATTCTCCTCTCCTTCTCCTCTCCTCTCCTCTTCCCTCCCCAGCAGCAGTATCAGAACGGTGAGTCGGAGGAGAACCACGATGCGTTCCTGAAGGCTCTGCAGAACTCGGTCACCACCTTCCTGAACCGTATGAAGAGTAACCACATGCGTGGTCGCAGCATCACCAACGACAGCGCCGTGCTCTCTCTCTTCCAGTCCATCAACACCATGCACCCCCAGCTACTGGAGATCCTCAATCAGCTGGACGAGAAGAGATGTGAGTTAGGGGTGTGTGTGTGGGTAGGGGTGGGGGGGATTTCGGTCACTGTGACTTTGTTTCAGTGTTTGTTTTCGTAAGAGAGATTCTCTGAAGCCAGGATTTGTCTGCAATGCATGTTTTAAAAACTATGTTCCCGTGTTCGTGGAGACCACATTCACTGTAAACAATGCATATGTTGTCTCAATCAGAAATTACCTATAAATGGCGTATTGTCCAAATCTGCGATTGGATTAAATCCCGGCCTAACTCTTGCTGAAACCATGAGCATTTCTGTTTGTTGGTTTACCATGTTTGTTGTCTTGATCCTGTAACGTTTAACCACTGTCTAACTAAACACCTCCATGTCTGTCTGTTGGCAGTGTACTACGAGGGTCTACAGGACAAGCTGGCCCAGGTGCGTGATGCGAGAGCGGCCCTGAACGCCCTACGAGACGAGCACAGAGAGAAGCTGCGTCGTGCTGCAGAGGAGGCAGAAAGACAGAGACAGATCCAGCTGGCCCAGAAACTAGACATCATGAGACAGAAGAAACAGGTGACAGACTGGGGGACAACAGCCTTGGTTTCTATTGATGTGAATTATGATTTGTTTCTCATGATTTGTTGCCATGACCACAGGAGTGATGACGGACAACAGCCTTGGTTTCGATCGATGTGAATTATGATTTGTTTCCATGACCACAGGAGAATAGGTATTGGTTGTTATGCAGTAGGGGGTTAGTCACGTGATGAGGTGCAGATTGATCTGCAGTAGGGGGTTAGTGATGTGGTACAGGTTGTTCTGCAGTAGGGGGTTAGTCACGTGATGTGGTACAGGTTGTTCTGCAGTAGGGGGTTAGTCACGTGATGAGGTACAGATTGTTCTGCAGTAGGGGGTTAGTCACGTGATGTGGTACAGGTTGTTATGCAGTAGGGGGTTAGTCACGTGATGAGGTACAGATTGTTCTGCAGTAGGGAGTTAGTCACGTGATGTGGTACAGGTTGTTCTGCAGTAGGGGGTTAGTCACGTGATGAGGTACAGATTGTTCTGCAGTAGGGGGTTAGTCACGTGACGAGGTACAGGTTGTTCTGCAGTAGGGGGTTAGTCACGTGATGAGGTACAGGTTGTTCTGCAGTAGGGGGTTAGTCACGTGATGAGGTACAGGTTGCTTCTGACTGTTATGGAGTTTCTTTACTTTATGTTACAAGTGTTCTTGGTCTAACTGTTTCAGGAGTACATAGAGATGCAGCATCAGCCTGTTAGGTGGTATCTGGGAGTTGTCTGATGTGGTGGCTCTGTGTTTCAGGAGTACCTTGAGATGCAGCGTCAGCTGGCCATCCAGCGTCTCCAGGAGCAGGAGAAGGAGAGACAGATGAGGCTGGAGCAACAGAAACACACCATCCAGATGAGAGCCCAGATGCCTGCTTTCCCCATGTCCTACCCACAGGTAGACACTATACCATGTCCTACCCACAGGTAGACACTATACCATGTCCTTCCCACAGGTAGACACTATACCATGTCCTACCCACAGGTAGACACTATACCATGTCCTACCCACAGGTAGACACTATACCATGTCCTACCCACAGGTAGACACTATACTATACCATGCCCTTCCCACAGGCAGACACTATAATATACCATTCCCTACCCACAGGTAGACACTTTAATATACCATGCCCTACCCACAGGTAGACACTATACTATACCATTCCCTACCCACATGTAGACACTATACTATACCATTTCCTACCCACAGGTAGACACTATATTATACCATTCTCTACCCACAGGTAGACACTATATTATACCATTCTCTACCCACAGGTAGACACTATACTATACCACGCCCTACCCACAGGTAGAAACTATACTATACTATACCACTCCCTACCCACAGGTAGACACTATACTATACAACGCCCTACCCACAGGTAGACACTATACTATACCATGCCCTACCAACAGGTAGACACTATACTATACCACCCCTACCCACAGGTAGACACTATACTATACCACGCCCTACCCACAGGTAGACACTATACTATACCATGCCCTACCCACAGGTAGACACTATACTATACCATACCCACAGGTAGACACTATACTATACCATACCCACAGGTAGACACTATACTATACAACGCCCTACCCACAGGTAGACACTATACTATACCATTCCCTACCCACAGGAAGACACTATACTATACCATGCCCTACCCACAGGTAGACACTATACCAGACCCACAGGTAGACACTATACTATACCATACCCACATGTAGACACTATACTATGCCACTCCCTACGCACAGGTAGACACTATACTATACTATACCATGCCCTACGCACAGGTAGACACACCATACCACACCACACCATATACAAGCTTACAGCAGGGGAGGCCTTCTCTCTGTCCTATACACAGGGGTGGTAGTCTTCAAACTGCATGTCAATATGTAGTTATATCTTATTGTTATTTCTGAGCTCTTTTACCTGGCGTGGTGAGAGGTAATGATCCATGGAGGACAGGTTTTGACATCAGCCTTCCTTTTCCTCTGTAGTGGCTGTTCTTTCTGTCCAGCTCTTGTTTAAAGTTGGATGTGTGTCAATTCCTCTCCTTTCACACTAGATGCAGTCTTTGCCCCCCAACGTGGCAGGAGGGGTGGTGTACGGGCAGCCGGGGGGACCCCCCAATTACCCAGGCACCTTTAGCCCCTCAGGGTCAGTGGAGGGGTCGCCCATGCACAACGTCTACATGGACCAGTCTGGACCAGGACGGTACCAGGCCATGCCACCAGGTCAGTAGAGATCTTTTCACACCACTGAGTTTTTTTTTACTCCAATTAGTAAAATAGTGTCTAGTTGAATAGCATGGTAGTTAGCCTGGGGGCCAACGTGTTTCAGCTCTCTTGATTGTTTGACGTGGCAATGCATTACAAAGAGTGGCAAGATGTCACAAACAGATCTGGGACCAGGCTAAATGCTTGAGTGTCTCAATCATTCCAGTAAAAAAGGCAATCAGGAGTGAACACAGTACAGTAGTAGAAGATGTGTGTGTATATTGTGTAACGTGATGCTCCTGTGTGTGCCTCCATACTCCAGACCCCAACATGTACATGTACCAGCCAGCAGGAACCAATGGGCAGCCTGCACCCCCTGGCCAGGCCCCGCCCACCACTAGCCCTGCCTACTCTAACTACCAGCCCACACCCACACAGGGATACCAGGTGAGAACAGAGGGGGGGATTGTCATGCCTGTCAGCTAGGTAGCTAGGTTTTCCCCTCTTAATGTGAAATACATGATGTAAGGCCTGATGCCAAGTCCCAGTGAGAGGCTCAGAAATACACCGTCAGATTCAGTCCTATACTAGTGTCAACATTTAAAATGTGGTTCAGGTTCTCTTTCATTTTGTTTCCCGGTCTTCACTTACTTTCTAAAGCTCAACGTGGCTCCTCAGCAAAAAGCCATTTGACTGTTATTTAGAAGTAGGATCATTATGAGATGTTTATAAGACATTATAAAGGAGTCAAACATGCTCATTACAAGTGTTATAATAGATTATAACCACATCATAATACATTCTACATGTAGGCTTTAAATAATGTGTTACTGATGTCTGTAATGTTAATATTCCTTGTGTCATCGGTCTCAGCAGAACGTGGTTTCCCAGGCCCAGTCTCTGCCCCCCATGTCCCAGCCTCCCCCCACTAACGCCATGTCCTACGTGGCCTACCCTCCACCCTATGCCATGCAGAATATGATGGCAGCCCTACCTGGGCAGGACCCTAACATGCCCCCACAACAACCCTACATGCAGGGCCCAGGACAACAGCCCATGTACCAACAGGTAGGAGCCCTTGGTTTCTCTCACCCCGCTCTCTGTCGCTCCTTCCTCTCTCTTCCTCCTCTCTCTCTCTCCTCTCTCCCCGCTCTCTGTCGCTCCTTCCTCTCTCTTCCTCCTCTCTCTCTCTCCTCTCTCCCCGCTCTCTGTCGCTCCTTCCTCTCTCTCCCTCCTCTCTCCTCTCTCCCCGCTCTCTGTCGCTCCTTCCTCTCTCTTCCTCCTCTCTCCCCGCTCTCTGTCGCTCCTTCCTCTCTCTTCCTCCTCTCTCTCTCTCTCTCCTCTCTCCCCCCTCTCTGTCGCTCCTTCCTCTCTCTCTCTCTCCCCTCTCTCTCCTCTCTCTCTCCCTCCTCTGTTTCTCTCCCTCCTTTACCAGCATAGTGTTGTCTGTCTATAGTTGTGCTGACGCCAGGGTGTGGAACTTTGCACTGCAGATAGACATGTCATGAATAGAGAGGACAGATTCCGTATGTCAGAGACATGTTTGTTCTACATATTATGTAGTGGGAGCTGCAGTGAGGGTTTGATGATAATCTCTCATCTCTCTCACACTACTGCTCTCCTTCTCTCTCCCTCTCTCTCTGTGTGTAGATGGCTCCCCCTGGTGGCCCCCAGCAGCAGGTTCAGCAGCAGCAGCCTCCGCAGGTCCATCCAGGCAGCGAGGCACAGCTCATCTCTTTCGACTGATCCATTCACCTGGCTAGCTCAGCTTAACGTTACCAACCTGCTGCTGGCAGGGTTCAACACACTACACCCTCTCTCCTCTTCTGTTTTCTCCTCTCTCTCTCCTGTCCTCACCTCTCTCCTTTCATCTTCTCCTCCCCTGCTCTCTCTCTCGCTCGCTCGTGGCCTGGATTCCCCAACAAACACATATGACTCTTACAATGTTTCTGTGATGTTATGGCAATGTTGTGAAATATTATTGTGATGATGTTACGGACATGTTACCGCCCCTCTTAGACATCCTCTCTCCCCCACCTGACATGGAGGATGGGAGTGAGGAGGGGGTTAGGTAGGGCTACTATGCACCATGCATACCCCAGGGTTGTATTCACTAGGAAACAAATGGAACCAAACCCACCTAGACGGGGAAGGACTACCTGAACTTATAAGAAACACTTTCAGTTTTAATGCGTTTTGCTACGGTGTTCTCTGTCTGTCTGTCTCTGTCTCTCTCTGTCTGTCTCTCTCTCTCTCTGTCTGTCTCTCTCTGTCTGTCTGTCTCGCTCTCTCTCTGTCTGTCTCTGTCTGTCTCTCTGTCTGTATGTCTCTGTCTGTCTGTCTCTCTCTCTCTCTCTCTCTCTCTCTCTGTCTCTCTGATAATGTATGGAGTCTTTCTCTTCTGAAACTAATATCTGAAGCTCATCTAGTCAGTGGTGTAATAGAGTAACAAATCAAATATGACAGGAATCAATTGAATCTAAGACCAGACCATAACCATAATTTGTCTCATATTTCTAAAAGCTAGTTTGCATGTTGGAATCCTTATTTTCCAAGAAATGGGAGACGTGTGTTACAGCAGTAGCTAATCTGAAGTCATACTGTGGTGATTGAACATATTTTCATACTGCCTGCTTGGTTGAGAGAAGCAGTGGGAGTGAATGGAGATGCGGGGGATGAGTGAAGGAATAAAGAGCTGAAGGAGGGAGGACAGAAAGCACACTCAAACAGGTTCCAGGGTTCTATCACCAGAGAAGGGATGGATGGATGGATGCACTAACCCACTTCTCCTAACCTCCTGAGTTTACATTTCAGTGTAATTTTCCCATTTTACCCCCCCACACACACATCCGCTGACACAGAACTCATTTTAAAGTATAGATGGACCGTCTTATGTTAGCAAGGCTTGGTAGTGCACTGACTGCATTGAGTTTGAAGTGTTTCTCATGATAGCTTTTTGAGTTGATAATGGAGAACAAGGAAGAAAGAATAGCGTTTTATTAGGTTTTACACTTCTGATAGTTATCTTAGCACGAATCAGACTGGCTGAGGGGGAAGCAGTATGGGACTACAATAGAACACTTACATCCAGTGTGGAACTACAATTCCCACAATCTACAGCTCCAGAGACAGATATATTACCACCATCACTCTCTCAAGGTGTCCTGTGTCACAACTGTTGACATAATGGGTCACTCACAACAACTCCATTAACCACAATGCCTTGCGTCACGCTAGTGTGAATAGAACTTCGATTACATCGATTACAAATGTAGTTCCATTGCCAAATATTAACTAGCAGTTATCCAGAGGGTTGCAGTCAGGTTTATATGGCTGTGTTTACACAGGCAGACCCATTCTGATCTTTTGAACAATTAGTGGCAAAAGATCTGATCTGATTGGTCAAAAGACCAATTATTTGCAAAAGATTTGATCTGATTGGTCAATTAGTTGCAAAACCCCTGTGTGTAAACACAGCCTATGAGAGAGTAGAGAGACCCTCTGACTGTGGGCGTGTCCTAAATGGCATCCTTTTTCCTATACAGTGCACAACTATTGACCAGAGCCCTGTGGGTGTGTAACTGTTGGTGCTGAGGTGGAGTTATCGGATCTGTGGGGGGGGGGGGGTCCATATTGTTTCTGGTGTGTTGGGTTGAATCACGAAAGTATTTCCTCGATTCCTTGTATCCTATTTCCTCGATTCCGTTCCTTGGTTATTCTCCCAATTATTTCCCCGCTTCCTTCTGATGTTTTGAGGAGGTGAGGAGGAGAGAGAACGCAGGGAGGGAATCAGGAAAATACTTTTGAGGTCCACCCTTTTCTGAGTCTCTTTCAAAACCCTGTGGGTCGGGAGAGGAGAGGTGGTGGTAGTCAGTGCTTCAGGATATGGACATCTGATGAACATGTGTGGTGCATGTATGTAACATACACCCAATCAGTGGCTTCTTCTGTAACCCCTTCCATGCCATCTTTGAACTTCTTCACTTCATCATTAATGATCTTTTGTTTGACTTCTTTAAAGTAATTCTAAGATTATATTTAATAAATATCTTGTTCTTCTATTGTCCATCTGCTTTGTGTGTTTCTGTCATATTATCATTTGGAATCTGAGCATGAAGTAGGTGGAGTTCCAGTCTGTTGGTGTTGTCATGCCAACTCCTTGTCACTCATTGTCATGTCATGGAGTTGGCTATATAGCAGAAACAGATCTGGGACCAGGTTAGTTGCCATTGTCGAGCTGAAAATGAAAGGGCACATGCAAAATAAAATGTATAACATACTTTATTTACAGAAATAGATGTTCAAATATGGGTCATTGGGATGTTTGTTCAGATGCAGAAGAAGCCCTGCTTCCATGTCAAAGTTTCCTGAAGACCAGACATTTATTGTACTTCTCCATCTCTATCTGGAAAACAAATGAAGACTTGATCCTAAACATCCTTTTAGAAGGACTGAGCTAGCAGCAGACACCTTCTATGTTACATATTCTGAAGACCTGATCCTAAACATCCTTTTAGATGGACTGAGTTAGCAGCAGACATACCTTCCATGTTACATATTCTGTCTACAGTATAGTCCACCCTTAAAGATCCATTAGTTTATATATACACACAAGCAGACTGGTAAAGAGGCTCACCATCCTCTCCATACGCATCCCGTTCCCAAATGCCAGCTGTCTCAGAACGTCAATGTCCGGTAGACCCCACTCTGGGTTCCTGTAGGGGAACGGGCACAGAACTTAGATGGTAAAACAGTGTTTCAGTTTGGATTGAAGGATATGACACTTACCTTGAGTGAACTAATGGGTATAAGTAACATGAGTAAAAGCGCCACATTGGCAAGCTGTCTCTCTATGATGTAATAACTCACATCTCTCGTAGTTCCTGGTCCAAGTCCTGCATACAGCTGGGGGTGATTGTGCCGTTGATGGCATAGGGCTGGGGAGAGAGAGAGAGGTGTCTGATGTTAAAAAACACACTTTAAAAACAAATGTATCAATGTCCTCTTTATTTCTCTCTCTCCTCTTTCTCCCCCCTCTCTCCTCTTCCCCCCCCCCCCCCCCCCCCTCTCTCTCTTTCTCCCCCTCTCTCTCTCTTTCTCTCCCCCCTCTCTCTCCTATTTCTCCCCCCTCTCTCTCCTATTTCTCCCCCCTCTCTCTCCTCTTTCTCCCCCCTCTCTCCTCTTTCTCCCCCCTCTCTCTTTCTCCTCTTTCTCCTCTTTCTCCCCCCTCTCTCTTTCTCCTCTTTCTCCCCCTCTCTCTCTCTCCTCTTTCTCCCCCTCTCTCCTCTTTCTCCACCCTCTCTCTCCTCTCTCTCCCCCCTCTCACCCCTCTCTCTCCTCTTTCTCCCTCTCTCTCTCTCCTCTTTCTCCCCCCTCTCTCTCTCCTCTATCTCTTCCCCCCTCTCCATCCATGATACCTACCCCATGTGTGATCAAGAGACCATTTTGTCTGAGGATCTGTCCTGATCCTTTGACTAGGCCCTGGGAATCAAAACAGAACACAGACTGTCACTTCACACAGGCTATAAGTTACTATACTGTCCCTTCACACAGGCTATGAGTTACTATACTGACACTTCACACAGACTATAAGTTACTATACTAACACTTCACACAGACTATAAGTTACTATACTGACACTTCACACAGGCTATGAGTTACTATATTGACACTTCACACAGGCTATGAGTTACTATATTGACACTCCACACAGGCTATGAGTTACTATACTAACACTTCACACAGACTGTAAGTTACTATACTAACACTTCACACAGGCTATAAGTTACTATACTGACACTTCACACAGGCTATAAGTTAATATAGTAACTTATAGCCTGTGTGAAGTGTTATTATAGTAACTTAAAGCCTGTGTGAAGTGTTATTATAGTAACACTTCACACAGACTATAAGTTACTATATTGACACTTCACAAAGACTATACGTTACTATACTAACATTTCACACAGAATATAAGTTACTATACTAACACTTCACACAGACTATGAGTTACTATATTGACACTTCACACAGACTATGTGTTACTATATTGACACTTCACACAGACTATAAGTTACTATACTAACACTTCACACAGACTATAAGTTACTATACTGACACTTCACACAGGCTATAAGTTACTATATTGACACATCACACAGGCTATAAGTTACTATACTGACACTTCACACAGACTATAAGTTACTATACTAACACTTCACACTGACTAAGTTACTATACCGACACATCACACAGGCTATAAGTTACTATATTGACACATCACACAGGCTATGAGTTACTATACTGACACTTCACACAGACTATAAGTTACAATACTGACACTTCACACAGACTGTAAGTTACTATACTGACACTTCACACAGGCTATGAGTTACTATACTGACACTTCACACAGGCTATAAGTTAATATAGTAACTTATAGCCTGTGTGAAGTGTTATTATAGTAACTTAAAGCCTGTGTGAAGTGTTATTATAGTAACACTTCACACAGACTATAAGTTACTATATTGACACTTCACAAAGACTATACGTTACTATACTAACATTTCACACAGAATATAAGTTACTATACTAACACTTCACACAGACTATGAGTTACTATATTGACACTTCACACAGACTATGTGTTACTATATTGACACTTCACACAGACTATAAGTTACTATACTAACACTTCACACAGACTAAGTTACTATACTGACACTTCACACAGGCTATAAGTTACTATACTGACACTTCACACAGGCTATAAATTATTATACTAACACTTCACACAGACTATAAGTTACTATATTGACACTTCACACATACTATAAGTTACTATATTAACACTTCACACAGACTATAAGTTACTATACTGACACTTCACACAGGCTATAAGTTACTATATTGACACTTCGCACAGGCTATAAGTTACTATACTAACACTTCACACAGGCTATAAATTACTATATTGACACTTCACACAGGCTGAGTTACTATACTGACACTTCACACAGGCTATAAGTTACTATACTGACACTTCACACAGGCTATAAGTTACTATATTGACACTTCACACAGACTTTGTGTTACTATACTGACACTTCACACAGACTATAAGTTACTATACTGACACTTCACACAGGCTATAAGTTACTATACTGACACTTCACACAGGATATACGTTACTATACTAACACTTCACACATAACATAAGTTACTATACTAACACTTCACACAGGCTATAAATTACTATATTGACACTTCACACAGGCTATAAGTTACTATACTGACACTTCACACAGGCTATAAGTTACTATATTGACACTTAACACAGACTATAAGTTACTATACCGACACTTCACACAGGCTATAAGTTACTATACTAACATTTCACACAGGCTATAAGTTACTATATTGACACTTCACACAGACTATAAGGTACTATATTAACACTTAACACAGACTATGAGTTACTATATTGACACTTCACACAGGCTATAAGTTACTATACTGACACTTCACACAGGCTATAAGTTACTATATTGACACTTCACACAGACTTTGTGTTACTATACTGACACTTCACACAGACTATAAGTTACTATACTGACACTTCACACAGGCTATAAGTTACTATATTAACACTTCACACAGACTGAGTTACTATACTGACACTTCACACAGACTAAGTTACTATATTAACACTTCACACAGACTATAAGGTACTATATTAACACTTCACACAGACTGAGTTACTATACTGACACTTCACACAGACTAAGTTACTATATTAACACTTCACACAGACTATAAGTTACTATAGTAACACTTCACACAGGCTATGAGTTACTATATTAACACTTCACACAGACTATAAGTTACTATAGTAACACTTCACACAGACTATAAGTTACTATAGTAACACTTCACACAGGCTATGAGTTACTATATTAACACTTCACACAGACTATAAGTTACTATAGTAACACTTCACACAGGCTATGAGTTACTATATTAACACTTCACACAGACTATGAGTTACTATATTGACACTTCACACAGACTTTGTGTTACTATACTGACACTTCACACAGGCTATAAGTTACTATATTAACACTTAACACAGACTATAAGTTACTATACCGACACTTCACACAGGCTATAAGTTACTATACTAACATTTCACACAGGCTATAAGTTACTATATTGACACTTCACACAGACTATAAGGTACTATATTAACACTTAACACAGACTATGAGTTACTATATTGACACTTCACACAGGCTATAAGTTACTATACTGACACTTCACACAGGCTATAAGTTACTATATTGACACTTCACACAGACTTTGTGTTACTATACTGACACTTCACACAGACTATAAGTTACTATACTGACACTTCACACAGGATATACGTTACTATACTAACACTTCACACATAACATAAGTTACTATACTAACACTTCACACAGGCTATAAATTACTATATTGACACTTCACACAGACTATAAGTTACTATACTAACACTTTACACAGGCTATAAGTTACTATATTGACACTTCACACAGACTATAAGGTACTATATTAACACTTCACACAGACTGAGTTACTATACTGACACTTCACACAGACTAAGTTACTATACTAACACTTCACACAGACTATAAGTTACTATACTAACACTTCACACAGGTTATAAGTTACTATACTGACACTTCACTAAGACTATAAGTTACTATATTGACACTTCACACAGGCTATAAGTTACTATACTAACACTTCACACAGACTATGAGTTACTATATTGACACTTCACACATACTATAAGTTACTATACTAACACTTCAAACAGGCTATGAGTTACTATATTGACACTTCACACAGACTATAAGGTACTATATTAACACTTCACACAGACTATGAGTTACTATACTGACACTTCACACAGACTATAAGTTACTATACTAACACTTCACACAGGCTATGAGTTACTATATTAACACTTCACACAGACTATAAGTTACTATATAGACACTTCACACAGACAATAAGTTACTATACTGACACTTCACACAGGCTATAAGTTACTATACTGACACTTCACAGAGGCTATACGTTACTATACTGACACTTCACAAAGGCTATAAGTTACTATATTAACACTTCACACAGACTATAAGTTACTATACTGACACTTCACATATACTATAAGTTACTATACTAACACTTCACACAGACTACAAGTTACTATACTAACACTTCACACAGGCTATACGTTACTATATTGACACTTCACACAGACTATAAGGTACTATATTAACACTTCACACAGACTATGAGTTACTATACTGACACTTCACACAGGCTATAAGTTACTATATTGACACTTCACACAGGCTATGAGTTACTATACTGACACTTCACACAGGCTATAAGTTACTATACTGACACTTCACACAGGCTATAAGTTACTATACTAACACTTCACACAGGCTATAAGTTACTATATTGACACTTCACACAGGCTATGAGTTACTATACTGACACTTCACACAGGCTATAAGTTACTATACTGACACTTCACACAGGCTATAAGTTACTATACTGACACTTCACAGAGGCTATACGTTACTATACTGACACTTCACAAAGGCTATAAGTTACTATATTAACACTTCACACAGGCTATAAGTTACTATCTTGACACATCTTCACACAGGCTATAAGTTACTATACTGACACTTCACACAGGCTATGAGTTACTATACTGACACTTCACACAGGCTATAAGTTACTATACTGACACTTCACACAGACTATAAGTTACTATACTGACACTTCACACAGTCTATAAGTTACTATACTAACACTTCACACAGACTATAAGTTACTATATTAACACTTCACACAGACTATAATAACACTTCATACAGACTATAAGTTACTATATTAACACTTCACACAGACTAATTTATTATATTAACACTTCACACAGACTATAAGTTACTATATTAACACTTCACACAGACTATAAGTTACTATACTGACTCTTCACACAGGCTATGAGTTACTATATTGACACTTCACACAGGCTATAAGTTACTATACTGACACTTCACACAGGCTATAAGTTACTATACTAACACTTCACACAGACTATACGTTACTATACTGACACTTCACACAGGCTAAAAGTTACTATACTGACACTTCACACAGACTATAAGTTACTATATTAACACTTCACACAGACTATAAGTTACTATATTAACACTTCACACAGACTATAAGTTACTATATTAACACTTCACACAGACTATAAGTTACTATATTAACACTTCACACAGACTATAAGTTACTATATTAACACTTCACACAGACTATAAGTTACTATATTAACACTTCACACAGACTATAAGTTACTATATTAACACTTCACACAGACTATAAGTTACTATATTAACACTTCACACAGACTATAAGTTACTATATTAACACTTCACACAGACTATAAGTTACTATATTAACACTTCACACAGACTATAAGTTACTATATTAACACTTCACACAGACTATAAGTTACTATATTAACACTTCACACAGACTATAAGTTACTATATTAACACTTCACACAGACTATAAGTTACTATACTGACTCTTCACACAGGCTATGAGTTACTATATTGACACTTCACACAGGCTATAAGTTACTATACTGACACTTCACACAGGCTATAAGTTACTATACTAACACTTCACACAGACTATACGTTACTATACTGACACTTCACACAGGCTAAAAGTTACTATACTGACACTTCACACAGACTATAAGTTACTATATTAACACTTCACACAGACTATAAGTTACTATATTAACACTTCACACAGACTATAAGTTACTATATTAACACTTCATACAGACTATAAGTTACTATATTAACACTTCACACAGACTATAAGTTACTATATTAACACTTCACACAGACTATAAGTTACTATATTAACACTTCACACAGACTATAAGTTACTATATTAACACTTCACGCAGACTATAAGTTACTATATTAACACTTCACACAGACTATAAGTTACTATACTGACATTTCACACAGGCTATAAGTTACTATGACGCATCTTCACTCATGCATTCATAAAACTTCACAGCCAAATATAATACGTAAACATGACATGTAAAGGCCTACCTCTACAGTTTTGAAGGAGCTGTACTGAAGCAGGTTGATGGCCACGATGACATCACAGGCGCTGTGTGGAAGGCCCGCCCACTTCTCCCAGGGTTCGCTGACGTCCAGGTGCACAGGCTGCAGCACAGACTTCACTTTGGTTGCCACTATGTAGGATCTGATACTGCAAAATAACATCACACCCACTTGAGCCTTAACTCCATATTTTCCATAGATAGTATGAAATGTATGAACAAGTGCAGCTATGCAAAATATGACATCATATGTCTTGATAATAATAAACGCTCACGGTCAGAAAATAGCATTATTATTACATTGTAATTACATTATAGAAAATGTAATTACAATGTGAGCCTATTTAGTGCGTTGGGATATAATATGGATATGAGAAATGCTTATAAGAAAGCATGTGGCAACAACCAACTTTTATATAGAATCAGAGATAACCAGAGTAATGTATAGTTCTAGTATCTACCTTCATAAACAACACAATGTAACTCCAAGTCAATCACACTTCTGTGAAATCAAACTGTCCACTTAGGAAGCAACACTGATTGACAATAAATGTCACATGCCGTTGTGCAAATGGAATAGACAACAGGTGGAAATTATAGGCAATTAGCAAGACACCCCCAATAAAGGACTGGTTTTGCAGGTGGTGACCACAGACCACTTCTCAGTTCCTATGCTTCCTGGCTGATGTTTTGGTCACTTTTGAATGCTGGCGGTGCTTTCACTCTAGTGGTAGCATGAGACGGAGTCTACAACCCACACAAGTGGCTCAGGTAGTGCAGCTCATCCAGGATGGCACATCAATGCGAGCTGTGGCAAGAAGGTTTGCTGTGTCTGTCAGCGTAGTGTCCAGAGCATGGAGGCGCTACCAGGAGACAGGCCAGTACATCAGGAGACGTGGAGGAGGCCGTAGGAGGGCAACAACCCAGCAGCAGGACCGCTACCTCCGCCTTTGTGCAAGGAGGAGCAGGAGGAGCACTGCCAGAGCCCTGCAAAATGACCTCCAGCAGGCCACAAATGTGCATGTGTCTGCTCAAACGGTCAGAAACAGACTCCATGAGGGTGGTATGAGGGCCCGACGTCCACAGGTGGGGGTTGTGCTTACAGCCCAACACCGTGCAGGACGTTTGGCATTTGCCAGAGAACACCAAGATTGGCAAATTCGCCACTGGCGCCCTGTGCTCTTCACAGATGAAAGCAGGTTCACACTGAGCACATGTGACAGACGTGACAGAGTCTGGAGACGCCGTGGAGAACGTTCTGCCGCCTGCAACATCCTCCAGCATGACCGGTTTGGCGGTGGGTCAGTCATGGTGTGGGGTGGCATTTCTTTGGGGGGCCGCACAGCCCTCCATGTGCTCGCCAGAGGTAGCCTGACTGCCATTAGGTACCGAGATGAGATCCTCAGACCCCTTGTGAGACCATATGCTGGTGCGGTTGACCCTGGGTTCCTCCTAATGCAAGACAATGCTAGACCTCATGTGGCTGGAGTGTGTCAGCAGTTCCTGCAAGAGGAAGGCATTGATGCTATGGACTGGCCCGCCCGTTCCCCAGACCTGAATCCAATTGAGCACATCTGGAACATCATGTCTCGCTCCATCCACCAACGCCACGTTGCACCACAGACTGTCCAGGAGTTGGCGAATGCTTTAGTCCAGGTCTGGGAGGAGATCCCTCAGGAGACCATCCGCCACCTCATCAGGAGCATGCCCAGGCGTTGTAGGGAGGTCATACAGGCACGTGGAGGCCACACACACTACTGAGCCTCATTTTGACTTGTTTAAGGACATTACATCAAAGTTGGATCAGCCTGTAGTGTGGTTTTCCACTTTAATTTTGAGGGTGACTCCAAATCCAGACCTCCATGGGTTGATAAATTTGATTTCCATTGATAATTGTTGTGTGATTTTGTTGTCAGCACATTCAACTATGTAAAGAAAAAAGTATTTAATAAGATTATTTCATTCATTCAGATCTAGGATGTGTTATTTTAGTGTTCCCTTTATTTTTTTGAGCAGTGTATATACAGTGGGGGAAAAAAGTATTTAGTCAGCCGCCAATTGTACAAGTTCTCCCACTTAAAAAGATGAGAGAGGCCTGTAATTTCCATCATAGGTACACGTCAACTATGACAAACAAAATGAGAAAAAAAATCCAGAAAATCACATTGTAGGATTTTTTATGAATTGATTTGCAAATTATGGTGGAAAATAAGTATTTGGTCAATAACAAAAGTTTCTCAATACCTTGTTATATACACTTTGTTGGCAATGACACAGGTCAAACGTTTTCTGTAAGTCTTCACAAGGTTTTCACACACTGTTGCTGGTATTTTGGCCCATTCCTCCATGCAGATCTCCTCTAGAGCAGTGATGTTTTGGGGCTGTCACTGGGCAACACGGACTTTCAACTCCCTCCAAAGATTTTCTATGGGGTTGAGATCTGGAGACTGGCTAGGCCACTCCAGGACCTTGAAATGCTTCTTACGAAGCCACTCCTTCGTTGCCCGGGCGGTGTGTTTGGGATCATTGTCATGCTGAAAGACCCAGCCACGTTTCATCTTCAATGCCCTTGCTGATGGAAGGAGGTTTTCACTCAAAATCTCACGATACATGGCCCCATTCATTCTTTCCTTTACACGGATCAGTCGTCCTGGTCCCTTTGCAGAAAAACAGCCCCAAAGCATGATGTTTCCACCCCCATGCTTCACAGTAGGTATGGTGTTCTTTGGATGCAACTCAGCATTTTTTGTCCTCCAAACACGACGAGTTGAGTTTTTACCAAAAAGTTCTATTTTGGTTTCATCTGACCATATGACATTCTCCCAATCCTCTTCTGGATCATCCAAATGCACTCTAGCAAACTTCAGACGGGCCTGAACATGTACTGGCTTAAGCAGGTGGACACGTCTGGCACTGCAGGATTTGAGTCCCTGGCGGCGTAGTGTGTTACTGATGGTAGGCTTTGTTACTTTGGTCCCAGCTCTCTGCCGGTCATTCACTAGGTCCCCCCGTGTGGTTCTGGGATTTTTGCTCACCGTTCTTGTGATCATTTTGACCCCACGGGGTGAGATCTTGCGTGGAGCCCCAGATCGAGGGAGATTATCAGTGGTCTTGTATGTTTTCCATTTCCTAATAATTGCTCCCACAGTTGATTTCTTCAAACCAAGCTGCTTATCTATTGCAGATTCAGTCTTCCCAGCCTGGTGCAGGTCTACAATTTTGTTTCTGGTGTCCTTTGACAGCTCTTTGGTCTTGGCCATAGTGGAGTTTGGAGTGTGACTGTTTGAGGTTGTGGACAGGTGTCTTTTATACTGATAACAAGTTCAAACAGGTGCCATTAATACAGGTAACGAGTGGAGGACAGAGGAGCCTCTTAAAGAAGAAGTTACAGGTCTGTGAGAGCCAGAAATCTTGCTTGTTTGTAGGTGACCAAATACTTATTTTCCACCATAATTTGCAAATAAATTCATTAAAAATCCTACAATGTGATTTTCTCAATTTGTCTGTCATAGTTTACGTGTACCTATGATGAAAATTACAGGCCTCTCTCATCTTTTTAAGTGGGAGAACTTGCACAATTGGTGGCTGACTAAATACTTTTTTCCCCCACTGTATATATACTATATTTGGTCCTAGCAGGCCCCACCTGTCACGGGACTCCTCTTTGATGTCTGACGGTTGCCAGGTGATGAAGGGCATGGCCATGGCGAAGTTGACCACATGCTGTCCGGTGCCAGAGCCAAGCTCTAAGGCAAACAGTTCCCTGTGAGACTGCTCCTCCAACACATCACTCAACACTGAACACAACTCCTTCTGGTTCCTGTCTGCTAGAGGAGAGATTAGCATGGTCTGGGGGGGGAGGGGGGGGGGGGAGACAGACAGATAGAGGGGGGAGATGGAGAGAGAGGGAACAGATAGAGGGGGGATGATGGAGAGAGATGTTATAATGCATAGACTTATCAACCCACACAGTCCAATATGTGCTACACGAGTGAAGAGGAAGGGAGAGAGAGAACCTACAACAATTACGGACTAATGTATATCATCATTATACAGCTGTTGTTATGGTGTAAATAGTACTGTTTGACACTCACCTTTTCTTTAGCTGCTCTGAAGAGGCTAAAGACATGACATATTGGTGTAGGCTGGGACTGGGAGGTGGCTGATGGGTAATAGCCGATAGCCTATACGGCAGATGGGTTATGAGATTACCTGGTTAAGAGGATTCGGAAAGCACTAGTGAACAACACTCCTCCCCAAAATGGGAGATCTTTCTAGACAGAAGGCCATAACTTTGAGCACTCGGGGAAAAGAACAGACCGACACACACACACACACACACACACACACACACACACACACAGAGAGAGAGAAATTGACAAAAGCTCCTTTGTTAATAAAGTTATGTAGTCCAACTACAACGCGTTTGTGGCGCAATGCATTGTGGGTAGGTCAGTAACAGAGAGTGGAGGACGCCATGTGGTTTTGAGGGAGAAGGTCCAGGACTGACAGGCTGCATTGTGACTGTGAATTGGAAGTATCTCGAGGAGATCCGGGGGCACAAATAATAAACATGTACTGCACAAGACATTGCATTCGGACCGCACTGCGGATTACCGCACAGACGAATCGGTAAGCGGGTGTCATAACCGGGGAGCGCGGCTGGAACTGTGCTTCTAGAAACAGTGGGACACGGGAGCTAGATGGTTTGCTAGTTCTAAAAGCGTGAAGGGCAGATAATTGCTAGCTAATTTACCATGCATTAACCATTCATGTTCCCCAAATAGTCTGAATCACATAGTCACATAGAAATGTTAACATAACCCTTGGCTCGTTCATTTGCTTTGTGAAGGAACGGATTTTATCAGCCGGCTAACTATGCTAGCTAACAACCGCAATGCCACCAATTCCTCGTTAGTTAGCTAGTGAGGAACAATCTTGCAGCCAAATGGATTCATCTGTCACGGGGAGTTAGTTATAAAACCAGCTAACTAGCTTGTTAACTAGAGCGAGTAGGCTCAGCTAGCAGTAAATAACGTTAGCTAGTTCCATGGACCGAATGCCCGCTGTTCGTTCATTCCTTATGAGATGTGCCAGCCAAGGTCATGTGTTTCTGGTATGGCATGTGTGTTTAACTTTGACAAATGATTGTCATCTCCTGCACCTTGCTAAAGCTTTCCTCCTGGTTCTGATTGCTGATTTGTATAGATTTCCCCCATTGTATAATGATCTTGTCAACCTTACTGTGGCAGTTGTACAACTGATTCAGAGGGGTTGGGTTAAATGCGGAAGACACATTCCGGTTGAATGCGTTCAATTGTGCAACTGACTAGGTACCCCCTTTCCCAATTGAACCAGGCGGAAAATTAGGAATAGTAGCTAGCTAGTGCTATATTACTAGCTGCTGGGGGATTTGAAGAATCTTTGAGAGATCTATGAGAACATTGAATCAGTCATTTCCCTAGGCCTAGATGTTTTTTCAGATGGGACTCAAAAGGCCCCTAAAGCAACATCCAGGCCCTCTGAATGTGTAGCTGCACAAAGGAGCCTGAATCTTATAAATTGGTGCATAGTTGCAAATGAACTGGCACCAAAATTGTCAATTTAAACCAATAGAAACCAAACAATCTTAGGCGGACTGCCTGCCCCCCTCTATACAATGGTAGAGGAAACGCTGCATTGAATGATACGTAAGTCTTAACCGTATGACTCGTTTCCACAGGCAGGCGCTCCAGACACCAACGCTATGTGCTCTCCTCCGAACACTTGGGACCAGCCCAGCCAACCTTTCTGATGTCATCGCTGCCCCCCCTCTGGATGGAGCCCCTAAACAGTACACCCCCAAAATCACCCAGCTGGTAAAGGACATCACCAGCCTCACCTTGTTAGAAGTGTCAGACCTCAACGAGCTGCTCAAGGTATGGAACTGGAACATGTAGACTGTGTAGATTTACATTAGGCCACATTTACATTTCAGTCATTTAGCAGACGCTCCTATCCAGTGCCACTCAGTCAGTGCCATAAATTATAGCACATTGGTCTGTATATAACACATAGTACATAGCCATAGCACATTGGTCTATATATAACATAGTACATAGCCATGCATATAGCACATTGGCCTATATATAACACATAGTACATAGCCATAGCACATTGGTCTATATATAACATAGTACATAGCCATAGCACATTGCTCTGTATATAACACATAGTACATAGCCATGCACATTGGCCTCTATATAACACATAGTACATAGCCATGCACATTGGTCTGTATATAACACATAGTACATAGCCATGCACATTGGCCTCTATATAACACATAGTACATAGCCATGCACATTGGTCTGTATATAACACATAGTACATAGCCATGCACATTGGCCTCTATATAACATAGTACATAGCCATGCACATTGGTCTGTATATAACACATAGTACATAGCCATGCACATTGGCCTCTATATAACATAGTACATAGCCATGCACATTGGTCTATATATAACATAGTACATAGCCATGCACATTGGCCTCTATAAAACATAGTACATAGCCATGCACATTGGTCTATATATAACGTAGTACATAGCCATGCACATTGGCCTCTATATAACATAGTACATAGCCATGCACATTGGTCTATATATAACATAGTACATAGCCATGCACATTGGTCTATATATAACGTAGTACATAGCCATGCACATTGGCCTCTATATAACATAGTACATAGCCATGCACATTGGTCTATATATAACATAGTACATAGCCATGCACATTGGTCTATATATAACATAGTACATAGCCATGCACATTGGCCTCTATATAACACATAGTACATAGCCATGCACATTGGTCTATATATAACATAGTACATAGCCATGCACATTGGTCTATATATAACATAGTACATAGCCATGCACATTGGTCTATATATAACATAGTACATAGCCATGCACATTGGTCTATATATAACATAGTACATAGCCATGCACATTGGTCTATATATAACATAGTACATAGCCATGCACATTGGTCTATATATAACATAGTACATAGCCATGCACATTGGTCTATATATAACATAGTACATAGCCATGCACATTGGCCTCTATATAACACATAGTACATAGCCATGCACATTGGTCTATATATAACATAGTACATAGCCATGCACATTGGTCTATATATAACATAGTACATAGCCATGCACATTGGTCTATATATAACATAGTACATAGCCATGCACATTGGCCTCTATATAACACATAGTACATAGCCATGCACATTGGCCTATAAATAACACATAGTACATAGCCATGTATGAAAAAATGTATGCACTCACTAACTGTAAGTCGCTCTGGATAAGAGCGTCTGCTAAATGACTAAAATGTAAATGTAATATATAACAGATAGTACATAGCCATGCATATAGCACATTGGCCTGTACTTGAGTATAATTAGGCAATCTGACATCACATTTTTTTTTCTTTCATTTAGCAGACGCTCTTATCCAGAGCGACTTACAGGAGCAATTAGGGTTAAGTGCCCTGCTCAAGGGCACATCGGCAGATTTTTCACGTAGTCGGCTCGGGGATTCAAAGCAGTGACCTTTCGGTTACTGGCCCAGCGCCCTTAACTGCTAGGCTACCTGTACAATAGGCTACAACTTCATTTGTCCAACTGTTACGTCGAAAATTCGTCCTGCTCTGCTCTCAAACCCCCCCCAACACAAACACGCATATTTGAGGGGAACTAGAGGAGACTAAACTTTAGACCACCTTTACTCCACACACAGAAACGCATACAAAGCTCTCCCTCGCCCTCCATTTGGCAAATCTGACCATAACTCTATCCTCCAGATTCCTGCTTACAAGCAAGAATTCAAAACGGGAAGTACCCAGTGACGCGCTCAATAAGGAAATGGTCAGATGAAGTGGATGCTAAGCTACAGGACTGTTTCACTAGCCCAGACTGGAATATGTTCCGGGATTCATCCAATGGCATTGAGAAGTTTACTGCATCAGTCACCGGCTTCATTAATAAGTGCATTGACGATGTTGTCCCCACAGTGACCGTACGTACATATCCCAACCAGAAGCCATGGATTACAGGCAACATCCACACCGAGCTAAAGGCAAAGCGTCAATACAGGACTAAGATCGAATCCTACTACGCCGGCTCTGACGCTCATCGGATGTGGCAGGGCTTGCAAACTGTCACAGATTACAAAGGGAAACCTAGACGCAAGACTACCAGACGAGCTAAGCTTCGAGGTAAGCACCACTGAACCATGCATGAGAGCACCAGTGGTTCCGGACGGCTGTGTGATCACATTCTCCGTAGCCGAAGTGAGTAAGACCTTCAAACAGGTTAACATTCACAAGGCCGCAGGGCCAGACGGATTACCAGTACGCATACTCCGAGCATGCGCTGACCAGCTGGCAAGTGTCTTCACTGACATTTTCAACCTCTCTGACCCAGTATGTAATACCTACATGTTTTAAGCAGACCACCATAGTCCATGTGCCCAAGAACGCCAAGGTAACCTGTGTAAATGAATATCGCCCTGTAGCACTCACATATGTAGCCATGATATGCTTTGAAAGGCTGGTCATGGTTCACAACACCATCATCCCAGACCCGCTGTAGTGGAGCGGGTCGAGAGCTTCAAGTTCCTCGGCGTCTGCATCACTAAAGATCATGGTCCACAGACACCAACACAGTCGTGAAGAGAGCACGACAACGCCTCTTACCCTTCAGGAGGCTGAAAAGATTTGGCATGGACCCTCTACAGCTGCACCATTGAGAGCATCCTGACTGGTTGCATCACCGCCTGGTATGGCAACTGCTCGGCATCCGACCGCAAGGCGCTACAGAGGGTTGTGCGTACGGCCCAGTACATCACTGGGGCCAAGCTTCCTGCCATCCAGGACCTCTATACCAGGCAGTGTCAGAGGAAGGCCCCTAAATTTTACTATCTGCATTGACCCTTTTTACACTAACTCTTTTGACTCATCACATATGCTGCTGCTACAGTTTATTATGTATCCAGTTGCCTAGTCACTTTGTTCCTAGTTATATGTACATATCTACCTCAATTACCTCATACCCATGCACATTGACTCAGTACAGGTACCCCATGTATAAAGCCAAGTTATCGTTACTGTAAGTCCATGGAAAATAAGAGCACCTCCTCCCAACTGCCCACTGCACTGAGGCTAGGAAACACTGTCACCACTGATAAATCGAGAATTTCAACAAGCATTTTGCTACGGCTGGCCATGCTTTCCACCTGGCTACCACTACCCCGGCCACCAGCTCTGCACCCTCCGCTGCAACTTACCCATGCCCCCCCGCTTCTCCTTCACACAAATTCAGACAGCTGATGTTCTGAAAGAGCTGAAAAATCTGGACCCCTACAAATCAGCTTCCTATTTCGCAACAAAGCCTCTTTCACTCATGCTGCCAAACATGCCCTCGTAAAACTGACTATCCTACCGATCCTTGACTTCGGCGATGTCATTTACAAAATAGCATCCAACACTCTACTCAGCAAATTGGATGTCGTCTATCACAGTGCCATCCGTTTTGTCACCAAAGCCCCATATACTACCCACCATTGTGACCTGTACGCTCTTGTTGGCTGGCCCTCACTACATATTCGTCGCCAAACCCACTGGCTCCAGGTCATCTATAAATCACTGCTAGGCAAATCCCCGTCTTATCTTAGCTCACTGGTCACCATAGCAACACCCACCCGTAGTCTGCGCTCCAGCAGGTATATCTCACTGGCCATCCCCAAAGCCAACACCTCCTTTGGCCGCTATTCCTTCCAGTTCTCTGCTGCCAATGACTGGAACGAACTGCAAAAATCTCTGAAGCTGGAGACTCTTATCTCCCTCACTAACTTTAAGCGTCAGTTGTCAGAGCAGCTTACCGATCACTGCACCTGTACACAGCCATTCTGAAATTAGCCCACCCAACTACCTCATCCCCATATTGTTATTTATTTTGCTAATTTGCACCCCAGTATCTCTATTTGCACGTCATCTTTTGCACATCTATCATTCCAGTGTTAATACGAAATTGAAACTATTTTGCACTATGGCCAATATTTATTGCCTTACCTCCATAACTTACTACATTTGCACACACTGTATATATATTTTCTGTTGTATTTTTGACTTTATGTTTTGTTTACCCCATATGTAACTCTGTGTTGTTGTTTTTATCGCACTGCTTTGCTTTATCTTGGCCAGGTCGCAGTTGTAAATGAGAACTTGTTCTCAACTGGCTTACCTGGTTAAATAAAGGTGAAATAAATAAATAAATATAAAACTCATTGTGTGTTTATTATTACTTTTATTATTACTTGTTTTACTTTTCTATTATTTCTCTATTTTCTTTCTCTGTATTGTTGGGAAGGGCCCGTAAGTAAGCGCTTCACTGTTGGTCTACACCTGTTGTTTACGAAGCATTTGACGAATAAAGTGTGATTTGATTTGAACACTCATCTTGCTGAATGACTTCTCAATAAAGTATGTTGAATTTTTGTCCCAGAAAACCCTGAATATCCAGGATGTTGGGATGATGCCAATGGGAGCCATGGCTGCAGGAGCAGCACCTGCAGCTCTGGTAAGACGGATTGTTTCAGTGTGTTTAGGTGTTTTATTCAATACGTTAATAAAGCTTATTTCTTTACCTGTATTGGTAAGCCCGCCCTTACATGATGCTTCATGGTTACCCCTTACTCCGCCCTACATGATGCCCTATGGTTACCCCTTACCCTGCCCTTACGTGATGCCCCATGGTTACCCCTTACCCCACCCTTACGTGATGCCCGATAGTTACCCCTTACCCCGCCCTGACGCGATGCCCCATGGTTACCCCTTACCCCGCCCTTACGTGATGCCCAATAGTTACCCCTTACCCCGCCCTTACATGATGCCCCATGGTTACCCCTTACCCCGCCCTTACGTGATGCCCAATAGTTACCCCTTACCCCGCCCTTACATGATGCCCCATGGTTACCCCTTACCCCGCCCTTACGTGATGCCCAATAGTTACCCCTTACCCCGCCCTTACATGATGCCCCATGGTTACCCCTTACCCCGCCCTTACGTGATGCCCCATGGTTACCCCTTACCCCACCCTCATTGGCCTTCTATCTAAAAATGCTTTAACCTGCTTTAGTTTCAATGGAAAATGTAAGCTTCTTTACTGCAATGCAATCTTTCTGCTTGACTGTACACATAAGCATGTAATATAGTGGCCTCAGGGCATAGATATGGCATGTTGTAACCTTCCATTGTATTCATTCTGCTCCTATAGGCAGTGGAGGAGGAGATGGCGCCAGTCAAGAAAGAGAAGACTCACTTCACAGTAAAACTGACAGAACTGAAGGCAGCAGAGAAAGTCAAACTCATCAAAGAAGTGAAGAACTGCATCCAAGGCTTGAACCTGGTGCAGGTAAGATGCTGTTTTTTTTTTCTCTGTATGATGTCACAGCCAGGCAATGTATTATTTTGTTCTTTACATCTATTACTACACATGCTCCAGTGTCCACGCTTAAAGGACACACAGTCAAATCAGTCTGCGACGTAGGCTAGCTTTGCATTGGGTTGGAGGCCTTTCACTCTGTGATACTGCGCTCTTTATGTATGTGATCGTCTTAAGAAGTTGGTTGACTTCTCTGTTCTCTCTATAATCATCCTTCTGTTTCTTACTCTAGAAGACATCAAGTCATGTCCGTCTAGGAGGTCGCTTTGTGTTAATGTTACTATAGGTCACTGATCCCCTCTCCTCTGTCCTCCACCAGGCTAAGAAGTTGGTGGAGTCCCTCCCCCAGGAGATCAGAGCCAATGTGTCTAAAGAGGAGGCGGAGAAGCTGAAGGCAGCCCTGGAGACAGCAGGAGGCACTGTGGTGTTGGAGTAGAGACCTGGAGTAGACCATCCCTGCCTCCACCCGACTGACCCCATCTCCATCCATCCACCGTCTGGCTGCGGTTACTCCTCCTCTCCCCCCTTCTGTCTATTCTTCCGTTTTATACAGTAGTATAAATGGAAGAAAGGAACCAATACCTTGGAAAAGGAAACTAAAATATTGCCTTTTGACAACGTTGCTGTACTAGCTACCAACTGGATGGTGTGAGGCGGGGCGGGAGAAACTAACTCAGACTGAACTCCTCAGGCTCAGAGCCTGAACACACCCGCCGGCAGCTCATCAATCTGCTCGCCCATTTGTCGTGTTTGTTTGTCTGTCTCTGTCTGTCTGTCTGGCTGCGTCCCGATTCTCCAATCCTTCTCCCGAAGTATGCACTTGTCTTGCGTTCTTTCTCGCATTGATTTAACAATGGTGGAAACTCAAACTCCCTAAAGCCAATGTTTACGTCAACCCTATGCTTTTAAGTCCATGACGTGGAGTATGAGGGCACAGTACAGGAGAAGGGTGGAGAATGGAAACGCAGCCTGTCTATCAGCCTGGTACTTTTGCCCATTGGGCTGCAGTCAAGCTGGCCCTGGGCCAGTCTGTCTCTGTCTGTCAGTCTGTTCGTCTGGGGGTGAGTTGCCCTGAAAGCCTCGTTGCTAACGTGGGATGTTATTTGTCCTGACAACCCAGCCTCCACAGTGACCATTGCAATATCTATGTTTGACTGTCTGTATTCTCCAGTGGAGGCTGGTCGGAGGAGCTATAGGAGGACAGGCTCATTGTAATGGCTGGAATGGAATAATGGAACGGAGTCGAACAGGTGGTTTCCACATGTTTGTGTTTGATACCGTTCCATTAATTCCATTCGAGCCATTACAATGAGCCTGTCCTCCTATAGCTCCTAACACCAGCCTCCACTGGTATTTTATGTGCATTAATGAACCAAATTCGTCAAATGAAGCACTTTGCTGGTTGTTCTGAGTGGTGTGAGTCTGGGTCATTGAGAGGAGTGAGGTACTACATTCGCAACAATGCTTTTTGAGAAACCCTCCTGTGTATGGAGACATGGTTACCATGTTATCTCGAACCAGGATAAGGGAGCTGTGTCCTCATTAGGGGTTGGAACCGATTCAGAGAACAGAACCATTTTTCAAGGAATGGAAATGGAACGAAAGTGATCCATACTGTTCCGGAACAGAACCATTATTTTAAAAGCATGGGAACCGGTTAATAACGTACTTTTACATTCCAGGTGTTTTTTCTACGCAACAAAGTGCCTAGGCAAAGCCCTTACTGTCACTACAGTGTCTGCCTGCAAGCTGAAAGTCTTTACCAGTGTGTGTGTTTAGGCTACCTGCCCCTCCCATCTCTGAAGCTAGGCTACTGTACTGACATTACAATCGTGATTCAGAAGCTGGGGAGAGAGATTTTTAATTAGCTAGAGAAGAATAGATTAACTTTTTTGATGCTAGTTAAGGATACTATTGACCTAGTTATCACATTTAACATTGGGTTTATTAACTACAAAATGGTAAGACGTGTTTTTAGTTCTGGTGCAGCTCTGCACACACAAGCTTGTTAGCCAGCTAGCTCAAAGGACATTCAAAGTTCCTCCATAGAAGCTGCTCTTCCTAGGTATAATTCTGTGGACCTAATTCAGACAAGGCATGTCATAACAAGATACCCAGCGCTTCAAGCCTCCTCCTCAACCCGCTCTTGCTCTCTCCCCACCCTCAAAATGTCAGTCACATCTTGTGCCATAGGCTACACTTGTCTGTCCAACACGCATGTAAACAACTAGCTTGCCTGCTCTATTTGCGCTGATTGGTGAAGTAATTTATTGAGCTAAATGTAAAAAAAAAAAAAAACTGATTTCAGGTTAAAAAAAGGAACCGAAAGGAATGATATAAACCGGTACTTTAGTTTGGTTCGAACCGGTTCAGAAATGTTGCTGGTCGGGAACAGTGGAACGGAAATATTTGTTCTGTTCAGAATGAAACGATTGGAAAATAATTTCGGTTCCAACCCCTGGTCTTTATTCTTTAAACCGTATGACTGATATAGGATCAATGATGAAGTGATAAAAAAATATATATATACAAGTTGCATTTCTTTGGTTGTTTGAATATGTTCTTACATTGGATCACATTTGTCAGATTAGATGGTGCTGTAAAGACTGAAGGATTATTAAATAGTACCTATGAAAAAAGTATTCAAAATGTTGAGATTACATAAATTTGTGATGTAAAGCTTTGTTTGGTGTTAGAAATCCATATTTTGAATTCATTCGAATTTGAATCAAGTGGAGTTTTAATATGTAAAAGAGCCACTAGGAGGCAGAAGAGAGCTGTGCTGATTCTCCTTTGGGGTCTCAATTTACTGTTGATAGTTATATTAGTAGAATACACAAGGTGCAATTTAGAAATGTGGTTTTGCATCAGCAGTTTTTCTCTTATGTCGGTCACTGACATTCACTCAATTAGACATGTCAACTAACATTTTTTAGATTGGTAAATTAGTCTAGAGGCCAGCTAGTAATCATGGTCGAATTACCGACTGGGGGCCTCCTTGATTTACTCTCACTCAAATATATTAAAAACTGCAAACATTTCTCTCTACCCTATGGCAAAATCTGTAGAATTGTAGGAAATCAGTTTTTAAAAACAACATGTTTTTCTCTCCAACTAGAGCTGTTGTGTTGAGCATATTACTGCCACACCAGCAGTCATGAGTCAAGAAGACCACAGTCAAATTCCATGTGAGTCACGGTAAATCTCCTCTTATGCGCTCTGGACATGCCTTTGTTGTACCCAAAACATGGTAGTTGTGGATGTTGTTTCAAAGCCTAACACAACAAAATGGACAGCGCTTTCTAAGGGGATTATTAATTCAAAACACCCATAGAGCTTATGTATACGGATAGGTCTATATATGTAAGATGTCTTTGCTACATAATTGGTCTAGCCTATACAAATTCTAGTAATAGCCTTTTGAGTGTGGACGGTATTATTATTATGCATAATGGATGGACTGCTTTCCTTATGCTATGTTCCAAACGTTCTATCCATGAGTCTGGGAGGGAACGTATAGGCTATCCTGTTGATTCATTGATTGTGCAGGGTGGCTTGATTTTGAATAGCCTAGTGATAGGGCATTTAAAAAATATATTTTCATGATTAATAGGCTAACATATTACCTTTAGCTACAGAATATCTCACCATCGTGTGTTTCCATCTCATCCTCTCCTTCAATCCTTTATTGAGCGCGCAGAGAGAGGGGCTGTCAACAGTTTAATTATGTTTCGTGAAAACATTTTACTGTCAATGGGCGGAAAATCACTTGTCGAGCAACTAGGGGCTGCATGCTTCTAGGTGGTTGATGCATGAAGAGACGTAACCGGAGGAGCCTACCAGACATGATTGAAAAGCGGCCTCAGTTAGCTATTCCAGTGCATACAGATTGCATGTATTTTTCCCTGTTCCTGCCCATTTGATTATGGGCCATTCTAAATCTAAACGCGTTTTACATATTAGTAAAGATAAGATTAAATTGAGAATAGCCTGATGGGTGAAAATATGATCACTTGATGAGAGAACAGGGTGTGTAGCCTGAGGCAAGGAACTGAGCACAAGCTTTTTTTGCTACTTTCTCAAATCATCAATAGCCTATAGTCGCACCATGCAGCCCATATATGTTTTGATTTCTAAGACATTCTAAGGTTTGTATCATTCTCAACTAAAGTTGCCAAATAACTCTAAAACAAGGATATTATAGGACCTGTTTCAAATGATCACTTTTACGCTCAACATAGCCACTTCAAATGTGCACTCACTCTGGAATGTGAAAAATATCCTTTCTGTTTTATTCAGCTAAGTTCAGTTATATTCTTCTATGAAATCATATAATATAAAATAATGGAATGGGATTTATAGGCCTATCTTGTCTGCTTAATGAACAAGCCTACAGCCTATGGCACGGAGCATAGAGAGATAACATACAGTAGGCCACTCATATTCTGTTCTTCAGAAATACATTTTCTTCATATCATAATGTATCTTTAGACCTGCCTAAAATAATATAAATAATCAGTTGGTAGAGCGTGGCGCTTGCGTCGCCAGGGTTGTGGGTTCGATTCCCACAGGGGACCAGTGTGAACATGTATGTACATTTTAGTTATTTAGCAGACGCTCTTATCCAGACTGGCCCCCTGTGGGAATCAAACCCACAACCCTGGCGTTGCAAGCACCATTCTCTACCAACTGAGCTACAGGAGGCCTGTACTCACTACTGTAAGTCTCTCTGGATAAGAGCGTCTGCTAAATGACTAACAATGTAAATAATATTTGTGATTTTGTTATTACTCTCATTGCGCGCCTGCAACCCCAACAGAGCTCCCCAGCTGGAGGGAGGCGGTGTTTCACTGTGTTTGGTTCAAGGCTCAGGTAGAACTTTACCCTCCTGTAGGATCCTCTTGTCACCAGCACACAGAGCCCCAGCCTTTCTCTCTCTCAGGCCAGGGTAGGCTAGGGTGGGGAGGAGTGGTGTGGTGTGTCACTGCTCTTCATACAGTGACAGTCAGTGGTGGGAGAGAAGGAGTGGGTGTCTAGTTACTGATCCTGCGTATCTTCTCTCTCTCCTGCCCTGCTCTCCTGCTGCCCTCTGATTCAGCATAACTGCCGAGTCGCCCCATACTACTGACAGCTTAGGAAAACCATATTAGTCTTAACCAGATGGGCTCCAACCCCAATTCAACACGGACCAATGACATGTTGCAGTTGTATTAAATCTAAACACAATATAGTCATAGCTGTGTAAGAATATGAGAAGTGATAGTTGTTGTTTGCGATAACCTTTGACCTCTGTCAAGCCGGGTTTTTCTGAACCCTTGACATCTTTGGGTCCACAGTCTGACCGGAAACAAAAATTGGTTAATAGGTTTAAGTTATGTTGAAGCCCTCTTACAGGTCAGAGCCCAGTACCGTAGGTCAGCTACAACTATGCTGAGGTCAGCTTTATTCCACAACACTACAGCAGCAGGAAGGGTCTTGGCTACTATTTTTACATCAGTCACGTAGGCCACACTTCCACTCAGGATGGAACCAGCTGCGTCCAGTCTTGGCACAAGACGGTGGAGCACGGATAATTATCTTGCACCCTCAAGACACATGGGCATGTTGGACCAGCAGACTGAGCCGCAGTGCAGAACGTTCTGATCTAATATCCATTCTAACAAGTATTTGTACAGAGGAATATTTATTACAGAGTAGCCAAGAAAACCTCCATCTACTCATATAACCTAGGCTACTGAATAGGGTCAGAACTGGTCAGTGGCCATCGTGAGGCAACAAGTTCAGTGACGTGCACTTGTTTTCCTTGCTGTGGAAGATTGACGCAAAACAAATGCCTCTTTTCTGGTAAATGTGGCAGTGTAAGCTTGGCCCATGCTGTATATCAAAGTTGTGGAAAACCTACGTGCCTATGTCAATCATGTTTCCAGTGTGCACTGGTTTATAAAAAGAGCACTCCCACTTGAACACCGGCTGGCAAGGCAAATTAGGCTGCGTTTACACAGGCAGCCCAATTCAGATCTTTTGACAATTATTTGCGTATCTGATACCTATCTGATCTTTTCCCTAATGTGTAAACAGCAACAAAACACATGGAATCTGATCTTTTGACTTCCGATTTATACCTGCGTTTACACAAGCAGGCCAAATTCTGATCTTTTTCCACTAATTGGTCTTTTGACTAATCAGATATGCTCGGAAAAAAATCTGATGTGATAAGTCAAAAGACCAATTAGTGGGCCTCCTGAGTGGCGCAGCGGTCTAAGGCACTGCATCGCATTGTTGTGGCATCACTACAGCCTGGGGTTCGATCCCAGGCTGTGTCATTACCGGCCGGCTGTGACCGGGAGTCCCATAGGGCGGCGCACAATTGGCCCAGCGTCGTCCAGGTTAGGGGAGGGTTTGGCCGGGGGGGCTTTACTTTGCTCATCGTGCTCTAGCGACTACTTGTGGCGGGCCGGGCCAGGCTGACTTTGGTTGTCAGTTGAACGTGTGTCCTCTGACACATTGGTGCAACTGGCTTCCGGGTTAAGCGAGCGGGTGTTCAGAAGCCCGGTTTGGCGGGTCATGTTTCGGAGGACGCATGAATCGACCTTCGCCTATCCCGAGCCCGTTGGGGAGTTGCAGCGATGAGACAAGATCGTAATCACGAAATTAGGGAGAAAAAGGGGGGTAAAAAAAACCCAAAGAGACCAGTTAGTGGAAAAAAAGATCAGAATTGTGCTCCCTGTTTGAACGCAGCCTAAGTGGATCTCAACCCTGATACAAACCCCCTCCTCCATTTGTGATCACTGTCTGGATGCTCATGTTTTTTTTTCACTACCTGCCATTACCATGACAACCACCCCAACATTTTTAGGAACAGTGACTTTAAATGAGCATGGCATCTGTTTGCTACTTCAGAGGTTACATCAGTGAAAATGCGCAAATCTGATATGGGTCAGATGTAAAACTGAGTGTGGACAGTCAGAAAAAAGAATATAGAAAGAAAATCCGATTTTTGGTTCTTAGAGCGGTTGTGTAACTAGGGAGGCCTTTGAACGTCTACTTCAGCTCAGCTGTTGCGAAACGAGATACTGGGCGGTTTCGATTATGCTGAGCCGCGGGGCACCGGTCTATGGGCTGTGACGTGGGAGGAGCGCATTTCTCAAATCAAACAGTAATCTGCACAGCTCGATCATGTTGTCAACAATGCAGCATGTTGCATCATCCAGAAACATACAACATCTCTTTACCATTAAATACATGTTTGAATTTTCTAATTAGTTTTCGCAAGGCAGATAAAGCGTTTTTATCAAAAGCAATCACGCTTGCATGTGAAAATACAGAATCCTACTCATTACTTCACGTGCTAATTACGTCACTTTAGTTTTGATCCGACTTCGTCGTGGGCTTTGAACAGGGCACAGAATGCAATCAACTTTCACCCGGTGGAAACACGCCTACACGCCAGATTAATCGAATCCCCTCATTGGTCTCGAGGCACGTTCGTTCCATAGTAGGTCCATACTAGTTTGAAAGACTTTGGTGCAGCCTGCTAACACTAAACTCGTGAGTTGCGTCAGCCAGGCTAGCAGCCTTCATAGTTAATACAGGCAACGTTAAGCCATGCGCTTTGTATGAAATGCCGCGGAAAGAACGGTGCAAGAACCGGGAAACATTTACTACTAATCGTCAGTCACCAGTTTTGGAGATTATCTGACACATGCCAATAATTCTCTAGCTAGGGAGTTGAAAGAAGGTAGTGTGAAGCCACGCAGTTGTCCTGAGTAGGCTAACACAAGACGCCCCAGACACGGTTTCTAGGGTTTGACTGACCAACAGGACACTTGGAAACATGTCGGAGAAACGCAGGTCGCGATGGTATTTCGGTGGACTATCCTCAAGTGCTGCTGCCTGCATTACACACCCCTTGGATCTGATCAAGGTAAGATATGTTGAGGGGATCTGATCAAGGTAAGATACACTACTGGTCAAACGTTTTAGAATACCTACTCATTCAAGGGTATTTCTTTATTTTTACTATTTTCTACATTGTAGAATAATAGTGAAGACATCAAAACTATGAAATAACCAAATCAAATCGTATTGGTCACATGCGCCGAATACAACAGGTGCAGACATTACAGTGAAATGCTTACTTACAGCCCTTAACCAACAGTGCATTTATTTTTAACAAAGTAAGTAAGAATAAAACAACAACAAAAAAAGTGTTGAGAAAAAAAGAGCAGAAGTAAAATAAAATAACAGTAGGGAGGCTATATATACAGGGGGGTACCGGTGCAGAGTCAATGTGCGGGGGCACCGGCTAGTTGAGGTAGTTGAAGTAATATGTACATGTGGGTAGAGTTAAAGTGACTATGCATAAATAATTAACAGAGTAGCAGCAGCTTAAAACGGATGGGGTGGGGGGGGGGGCAGTGCAAATAGTCTGGGTAGCCATGATTAGCTGTTCAGGAGTCTTATGGCTTGGGGGTAGAAGCTGTTGAGAAGTCTTTTGGACCTAGACTTGGCACTCCGGTACCGCTTGCCGTAGAGAACAGTCTATGACTAGGGTGGCTGGAGTCTTTGACAATTTTGAGGGCCTTCCTCTGAAATAACACAAATGGAATCATGTAATAACCCAACAAGTGTTAAACAAATCAAAATATATGTTATATTTGAGATTCTTCAAAGTAGCCACCCTTTGCCTTGATGACAGCTTTGCACACTCTTGGCATTCTCTCAACCATCTTCACCTGGAATGCTTTTCCAACAGTCTTGAAGGAGTTCCCACATATGCTGAGCACTTGTTGGCTGCCTTTCCTTCACTCTGCGGTCCGACTCATCCCAAACCATATCAATTTGGTTGAGGTCGGGGGATTGTGGAGGCCAGGTCATCTGATGCAGCACTCCATCACTCTCCTTCTTGGTAAAATAGCCCTTACACAGCCTGGAGGTGTGTTGGGTCATTGTCCTGTTGAAAAACAAATGGTAGTCCCACTAACCAGATGGGATGGTGTATAGCTGCAGAATGCTGTGGTAGCCATGCTGGTTAAGCGTGCCTTGAATTCTAAATAAATCACAGACAGTGTCACCAGCAAAGCACCCCCACACCATAACACCTCCTCCTCCATGCTTTACAGTGGGAACTACACATGCAGAGATAATCTGTTCACCCACACCGCGTCTCACAAAGACAGGGCGGTTGGAACCAAAAATCTCAAATTTGGACTCCAGACCAAAGGAAAAATGTCCACTGGTCTAATGTACATTGCTTGTGTTTCTTGGCCCAAGCAAGTCTCTTCTTCTTATTGGTGTCCTTGAGTAGTGGTTTCTTTGCAGCAATTCGACCATGAAGACCTGATTCACACGGTCTCCTTTTAACAGTTGATGTTGAGAAGTGTCTGTAAGTGGACTGTAATTTCTGAAGCTGGTAACTCTAATGAACTTATCCTCTGCAGCAGAGGTAACTCTGGGTCTTCCATTCCTGTGGCGGTCCTCATGAGAGCCAGTTTTATCATAGCGCTTGATGGTTTTTGCGACTGCACTTGAAGAAACGTTCAAAGTTCTTGAAATGTTCTGTATTGACTGACCTTCATGTCTTAAAGTAATGATGGACTGTCGTTTCTCTTTGCTTATTTGAGCTGTTCTTGCCATAATATGGACTTGGTCTTTTACCAAATAGGGCTATCTTCTGTATACCTGGTTGAGAGAATGCCAAGAGTGTGCAAAGCTGTCATCAAGGCAAAGGGTGGGTATTTGAAGAATCTCAAATATAACATATTTTGATTTGTTTAACACTTTTTTGGTTACTATATGATTCCATATGTTATTGCATAGTTTTGATGTCTTCACTATTATTCTACAATGTCGAAAATAGTTAAAATAAAGAAAAACCCTTGAATGAGTAGGTGTTCTAAAACTTTTGACCGGTAGTGTAAGTAGAGTGGATCTGATCAAGGTAAGATTCAGTACATTCAGAAAGTATTCAGACCCCTTGACTTTTTCCACATTTTGTTACCTTACAGCCTTATTCTAAAATGGATTACATTATTTTTTTCCCTCCTCAATCTACACACAATATCCCATAATGACAAAGGGAAAACAGGTTTTTATAAATTTTTATAAATGTATTACAAAGAAAAAACAAATACCTTATTTACATAAGTATTCAGACCCTTGCTATGAGACTAGAAATTGAGCTCAGGTGCATCTTGTTTCCATTGATCATCCTTGAGATGTTTCTACAACTTGATTGGAGTCCACCTGTAGTAAATTCAATTGATTGGACATGATTTGGAAAGGCACACACCTGTCTATATAAGGTCCCATTTCACTGTAATGTCTGCACCTGTTGTATTCGGCGCATGTGGCCAATAAAATTTTGATTTGATTTGACAGTGCATGTCAGAGCAAAAACCAAGCCATGAGGTCGAAGGAATTGTCCATAGAGCTCAGAGACAGGCACAGCTCTGGGGAAGGGTACCAAAACATTTCTGCAGCATTGAAGGTCCCCAAGAACACAGTGGCCTCCGTCATTTTAAAATTGAAGAAGTTTGGAACCACCAAGACTCTTCCTAGAGCTGGCCGCCCGGCCAAACTGAGTGATCGGGGGAGAAGGGCCTTGGTCAGGGAGGTGACCAAGAACCCAATGGTCACTCTGACAGAGTTCCTCTGTGGAGATGGGAGAACCATCCAGAAGGACAACCTTCTCTGCAGCACTCCACCAATCACGGCTTTATGGTAGAGTGGCCAGACGGAAGCCATTCCTCAGTAAAAGGCACATGACAGCCCGCTTGGAGTTTGCCAAAAGGCACCTAAAAACTCTCAGACCATGATAAACAAGATTCTCTGGTCTGATGAAACCAAGATTGAAC
>NC_139989.1:64112451-64126197 GCF_964263955.1 Coregonus lavaretus
AATGTACAGGGCAAAACACTCATACTTGCCATATATATATTTTTCCCGATCCAGAATGCAGAATGATGTTAAAGTACCGCTAGAACTCAGGAGAAAGTGAGTTAAATATAGTAAAATCATATGATAACTTACATAATGCTATTAACTATTTGGTATCATGTTTTGAGAGACTTTTGACCTCCACAATTGTTTCTTCCCCATCTCATACAGTTATGCCCATGCACTAGATGGACTGTTCCGGGTATGGAAAGAGGGTAAGTAAGTTTGATTGATGGGGGGGATCATTGGGATCAGGTTGAGATTGAAGTTACGGGACGATTTGAAGGGACGCAGTTGCACTCATGACACAGTATTTCTCCATAGAGGGAATGAAGAAGCTGTTTTCTGGAGCCACAATGGCATCCACTAGAGGAGCACTGGTCACTGTTGGACAGGTGAGGTCCTATGGTGGGTGTGAGTCTGTGGGGGGTGTTAGTGGGTGTTAATGTGTGTGTGTCTTTGTCCAAAATGTTTCAACTAGATTTGACTTATATTTGATCTGTCTGTAGCTGGCCTGTTATGACCAGGCCAAGCAGCTGGTTCTGGGGACTGGAGCCATGCAAGACAACATTCTCACACACTTCCTGGCCAGCCTCATCGCAGTGAGTGTCCAGTTTACTCTTTAGAAAAGCAATGATACTGGAGATGTGGGTTAGTGTTGTGTAAACTCTGTCTCTGTAGGGAGACTGGAGATGTGGGTTAGCGTTGTGTAAACTCTGTCTCTGTAGGGAGACTGGAGATGTGGGTTAGTGTTGTGTGGACTCTGTCTCTCTGTAGGGAGACAGGAGCTATGGGTTAGTGTTGTGTAATGCCCTCTGCTTCTCTGTGTAGGGAGGCTGTGCCACTGTCCTGTGCCAACCACTGGATGTCTTGAAGACCAGGCTGATGAACTCAAAAGGGGAATATGTGGTAAGTTTGTGTGTGTATGTACTGTAGATCAGGGTTTCTCAATTCCAGTCCTAGGTACTCGCAGGACTGTAGCCCAACACTATACCACACCTGATTCAACTAGTCAAGGGCTAGATGATTCATTGAATCAGGTGTGTTGCTACAGGGATAGAGTAAACATGTGCATTCATGTGGGTTCTGACTCCACAGGACTGGTGTAGATGTTGTCTAGGGATATCACTGTGTAAATCTAACCCTTCTCCACCCTTCTCCACCTCTGGCAGCTGCTGTTCTGATGTTGTCAAGTACATGGAGCCTTTATCTGTCAGGCTGCTGCTTGTCATTGCTCTGACAGTTCTGTTGTTGACGGTCAGGGATTGGGAGGAAGGGAAATGAGGGGAGGGATGGAGGTATTGGGAGGGAGGGAAATGAGGGGAGGGATGGAGGTATTGGGAGGGAGGGAAATGAGGGGAGGGACGGAGGTATTGGGAGGGAGGGAAATGAGGGGAGGGACGGAGGTATTGGGAGGGAGGGAAATGAGGGACGGAGGGATTGGGATGGAGGGAAATATGAGGGGAGGGATTGGGAAGGAGGGAAATGAGGGGAGTGACGGAGGGATTGGGAGAGAGGGAAATGAGGGGGGGAGGGACGGAGGGATTGGGAAGGAGGGAAATGAGGGATTGGGAAGGAGGGAAATGAGGAGAGACGGAGGGAAATGAGGGGAGGGACGGAGGTATTGGGAGGGAGGGAAATGAGGGGAGGGACGGAGGGATTGGGAGGGAGTTAGGCATGGGTTGTTTTCAACCATCAACCATCAGCTTGCAATAAGAAGTGTCATTTCTTGACTTGGATTCTGTTTCTTCTGTTTCAGGGGCTGCTACACTGTATGACAGATACAGCTAAACTGGGACCCAATGCCTTCTACAAGGTAACTGTTATTATATATCGTTGACAATAAAATAGCATAGTTAACATTGCCTTAAACCAGCGGTGGTCAACCCCTTCTCCTTGAGAGCCACCCTCCTGCAGGATGTTGTTCTAGTCTTAATTGAATACACCTGGTTCTACTTACCGGCTGCTCCTTAAAGGGATAATCCACACCATAAATAAAAACCAGGAAACTCCTGTCAATTTGGTGAAAGCCTGTGTTCTATCAGTGGGTAAAATAACTATTTTCACCATGATTTACCTTCAAAGTGGTCCGTCTGTGAAATCAGGCGATTTTACAGCTAGCTAGCTACTTCACATTGCTGATATTGACTTTGGTATTGTTGTGTGTGTGTGTAGCTACATTTGCTAGCTAGCTACATTTGCTAGCTAGCTACATTTGCTAGCTAGCTACATTTGCTAGCTAGCTAGCCAGCCCAGAGAGAGAGCATTGCATTGTGGGTTTTGTAGTCGACTTGAGCTGCAACAGATTTCCACCAAGATTTTAATGTTGCTCACAAATATTTTTATCACTATTATAAATTAGTGGTTTTTGGTGGATTATTCGTGTAAGCGCGAGTGAAGTGAGTTCGGGAAAAACTGAAAGTATGCATCTTAGAAATAGTTTTCACACACAAACTTTATATGTCCGAACTCAGAATCAAATGGCCTTCCCGAAAATAACATAGTCGCTGTGGTAAACTTTTATTTTCATTGCTGATTTTGTGCATTTATCAAAATCCCATCAGGTAGCCTGATTTTCATGTAAACAGCGTTATTAGAGAAATCGCTCTTCTTGCAGAGCGGGTAAACATTTAAATCAAACTATTATATTAATCAGACTATTCACAATAGTCGTATTATTGTGTGCATACTCAGTGCCGGCCGTGTTCCTATTGGTCAGTCACCGGGATCGGCTCGTAACACCAGCCACACACTACACGATAAAGGCTCAAAATGTCTGACACTGCCAGAACTTTTGTCGCCGCCTACGACCACACGTACTGGTACTTAATCGGCAGACCTAGACCCTGTCACACGGAACGAGCCGAGACGTCCGACAATCGTTTACCACCGAAGAATCTGCCCACGACGTGGACATTTTGTATGAGACGGCAAAGTCGTGGCTTAAAGCGGCTGAAATCGTACAGTCTGTGGGGGTGCTTAAGATATTAACTGACCTGAATCAGGTGTGTTACAGAAAAGGCTGGAGACAAAGCCCTCACACCCAGCAGCCCTCTAGGAGGAGAGCTGCTCTCTACTTTAAACACACTGCTCACCTTGAAAAAGCACACACAGTGCACCACTTTAATTCCACCTGCCATACAGACTGGTAAACCTATGGTCTCTCTCCTCTTCAGGGTCTGGCTCCAGCAGGGGTCCGTCTCATCCCTCACACTGTTACCTAGTAACTGTCTGAACCATTAATCATACATATATTAACTGTCCTGTCCTGCTTCTCTTCAGGGTCTGGTTCCAGCAGGGATCCGTCTCATCCCTCACACGGTCCTCACCTTCATCTTCCTAGAGCAGCTCAGGACCTGCTGCGGCATCAGGATCGTCACCTGAGAAGGGTTAGGGGTCACCACCTGATCACCCTTTGAGTAGTCTGAAATGTGACCTCTGTGTCAGGACTGCCAGGCCACGCCTACTCCCTTTGTTCCCTGTTTTGTTCTAAGTGAGCAGGCAGCTTGAATCCACCTGCAACCTCTCACCTCCCCATCCTAAACCCCACCGTCTGGATACAGCCTAGTGACTGACTGAAGGGGGGTTTCTGGATACAGCCTAGTGACTGACTGAAGGGGGGTTTCTGGATACAGCCTAGTGACTGACTGAAGGGGGGGTTTCTGGATACAGCCTAGTGACTGACTGACTGGACTGCCACAGCACAGCCTACTACTTTGCCAATAAGATCTAATGACTGGATCTAATGATCTACTTTGTGATGAGGATCTAGTGACGGACTATAGAAAATAATACAAAGTGTTTGTCCTAAATGGATCCCTATATAATGCACTACTTTTGACCAGAGCCGAGTGCACTATATAGGGAATAGATCCATTTGGGATACCGATTTAAGTAATCCATCTGAACTGGAACAGCCTCTGTAGAATGAACCTACTAGAGGGCACCGTTACACTGGTCTATGCGTACTCTGCAGACATCTATGATCGCTGTACCAGGTCTTAACGTGTATAAGTGGGTCGGTTGTATGGGAGTGTGTTTTGTACCAGTTTGAGGAGTTTTGTTATTCACGCCATATGTTTTTGTATTGTAGAATACATTTTGCAAGCTGTTTTTAAATGCCGATAGGACGAGTGCATATTTCACATTGATGAGGGCAAGATGGCTACTTCCTGCTTCATTTATGCTCGGTCAGTTGACTGTCAAAACAACAATGGTAAGAAGCCAGTTTAATTGGCCAATGAGTGGACTGAGAAATAAAGGAATGGCCAATGAATGGACTGAGAAATAAAGGAATGGCCAATGAATGGACTGAGAAATAAAGGAATGCCTATATAGTAATAAATACCAATATGTCAATAAATATGCTTGTTACAGAGATTATTTCATGTCTGCCTGCTTGCTTGCCTGCCTCCCTCCCTGCCTGTCTCTGTTCTATATGGTAATAGCTTTAACTCTAGTACTAAGCGACTATAGGTCTCCCACAAGGTTAGGTGTCTGGCTGTGTTTAATGTTCTGGCTGTGTTTAACGTTCTCTGTCTTACATTATCCACCGACGTCACTCTATAGTTCTCCAACTCTTTCAAACACTGGAAACTCTGGACTGGATCAACACTTCCAAGTGATGGACAGCTTGCAACACCTAGTTACATATGTTACATGGATATTAACACCTAGTTACATATGTTAAATGGATATTAACACCTATGTACATATGTTAAATGGATATTAACACCTAGTTACATATGCTAAATGTATATTAACACCTAATTACAAATGCTAAATGAATACTAACACCTAGTTACATATGTTAAATTGATATTAACACCTAGTGACATATGTTACATGGATATTAACACCTAGTTACATATGTTAAACACCTAGTTACATATGTTAAATGGATATTAACACCTAGCTACATACAGTAGGGAGAACAAGTATTTTATACACTGCCGATTTTGCAGGTTTTCCTACTTACAAAGCATGTAGAGGTCTGTAATTTTTATCATAGGCACACTTCAACTGTGAGAGACGGAATCTAAAACAAAAATCCAGAAAATGACATTGTATGATTTTTAAGTAATTAATTTGCATTTTATTGCATGACATAAGTATTTGATCACCTACCAACCAGTAAGAATTCCGGCTCTTACAGACCTGTTAGTTTTTCTTTAAGAAGCCCTCCTGTTCTCCACTCATTACCTGTATTAACTGCACCTGTTTGAACTCGTTACCTGTATAAAAGACACCTGTCCACACACTCAATCAAACAGACTCCAACCTCACCACAATGGCCAAGACCAGAGAGCTGTGTAAGGACATCAGGGATAAAATTGTAGACCTGCACAAGGCTGGGATGGGCTACAGGACAATAGGCAAGCAGCTTGGTGAGAAGGCAACAACTGTTGGCGCAATTATTAGAAAATGGAAGAAGTTCAAGATGACGGTCAATCACCCTCGGTCTGGGGCTCCATGCAAGATCTCACCTCGTGGGGCATCAATGATCATGAGGAAGGTGATGGATCAGCCCAGAACTACACGGCAGGACCTGGTCAATGACCTGAAGAGAGCTGGGACCACAGTCTCAAAGAAAACCATTAGTAACACACTACGCCGTCATGGATTAAAATCCTGCAGCACACGCAAGGTCCCCCTGCTCAAGCCAGCGCATGTCCAGGCCCGTCTGAAGTTTGCCAATGACCATCTGGATGATCCAGAGGAGGAATGGGAGAAGGTCGTGTGGTCTGATGAGACAAAAATAGAGCTTTTTGGTCTAAACTCCACTTGCCGTGTTTGGAGGAAGAAGAAGGATGAGTACAACCCCAAGAACACCATCCCAACCGTGAAGCATGGAGGTGGAAACATCATTCTTTGGGGATGCTTTTCTGCAAAGGGGACAGGACGACTGCACCGTATTGAGGGGAGGATGGATGGGGCCATATATCGCGAGATCTTGGCCAACAACCTCCTTCCCTCAGTAAGAGCATTGAAGATGGGTTGTGGCTGGGTCTTCCAGCATGACAACGACCTGAAACACACAGCCAGGGCAACTAAGGAGTGGCTCCGTAAGAAGCATCTCAAGGTCTTGGAGTGGCCTAGCCAGTCTCCAGACCTGAACCCAATAGAAAATATTTGGAGGGAGCTGAAAGTCCGTATTGCCCAGCGACAGCCCCGAAACCTGAAGGATCTGGAGAAGGTCTGTATGGAGGAGTGGGCCAAAATCCCTGCTGCAGTGTGTGCAAACCTGGTCAAGACCTACAGGAAACATATGATCTCTGTAATTGCAAACAAAGGTTTCTGTACCAAATATTAAGTTCTGCTTTTCTGATGTATCAAATCCTTATGTCATGCAATAAAATGCAAATTAATTACTTAAAAATCATACAATGTGATTTTCTGGATTTTTGTTTTAGATTCCGTCTCTCACAGCTGAAGTGTACCTATGATAAAAATTACAGACCTCGACATGCTTTGTAAGTAGGAAAACCTGCAAAATCGGCAGTGTATCAAATACTTGTTCTCCCCACTGTATGTTAAATGGATATTCAACAGGCCCTATTTTTATTTTTGTTATAAGAGATCTTCAGAAAGGATTTTCAAACTTGATGCTGAATGTTGTGGTTCTAGTTCAGATCCTGCCAACATTCTCAGCTGTAAGACAGTGTTCTGACTCCTGTTCCTGTGTGTGTGTGTGTGTGGGGGGGGGGGGGGGTTTGAATTGGGATGTGGTTTTGCATGAGTGTGCACTATACAGCGAGGTGTCATCAATCATGCTCTGCTTTCAGATGGTGTTGATAATTTGCCATCCCACATATTTAACCTGCCGCTCTGCCTCAGTCTAGCTGGCTCTGGGCTTCTGCAGTACAGGACTATACAAGGCTAACTGAACGTCAAACTTCTGGCTTGGTGCTTCTGCAGTACAGGACTATACAAGGCTAACTGAACGTCAAACTTCTGGCTTGGTGCTTCTGCAGTACAGGACTATACAAGGCTAACTGAACGTCAAACTACTGGCTTGGTGCTTCTGCAGTACAGGACTATACAAGGCTAACTGAACGTCTAACTACTGGCTTGGTGCTTCTGCAGTACAGGGACCGTATGCATCAAGCATCTGTGTTTGTTTAGGATCAGATTTGATTTTTACATGGACGGGGGACCTAGTGGGGCCGTGTCAAGTGTCTCAAGTGGAAATGAGTGGTAATCTAGTATCAGCCTGCTCTCAGATTCTTGATAAATACGTCCTCAGGCTGTAGTAGAAGACTACATGCTACGTGAGCTAGAAGACTACATGCTACGTGAGCTAGAAGACTACATGCTACGGGAGCTAGAAGACTACATGCTATAGGAGCTAGAAGACTACATGCTATAGGAGCTAGAAGACTACATGCTATAGGAGCTAGAAGACTACATGCTACGTGAGCTAGAAGACTACATGCTACGGGGGCTAGAAGACTACATGCTATAGGAGCTAGAAGACTACATGCTACGTGAGCTAGAAGACTACATGCTATAGGAGCTAGAAGACTACATGCTACAGGAGCTAGAAGATTACATGCTATAGGATCTAGAAGACTATATGCTATAGGAAATAGAAGACTACATGCTATAGGAGCTAGAAGACGACATACTACTGGAGCTAGAAGGCTACATGCTACTGGAGCTAGAAGGCTACATTCTACGGGAGCTAGAAGACTACATGCTATAGGAGCTAAAAGACTACATGCTATAGGAGCTAGAAGACTACATGCTACGTGAGCTAGAAGACTACATACTATAGGAGCTAGAAGACTACATGCTACGTGAGCTAGAAGACTACATGCTATAGGAGCTAGAAGACTACATGCTATAGGAGCGAGAATACTACATGCTACGGGAGCTAGAATACTACATGCTATTGGAGCTAGAAGACTACATGCTACATGAGCTAGAAGACTACATGCTATAGGAGCTAGAAGACTACATGCTACAGGAGCTAGAAGACTACATGCTACGGGAGCTAGAAGACTACATGCTATAGGAGCTAGAAGACTACATGTTACGGGAGCTAGAAGACTACATGCTATAGGAGCTAGAAGACTACATGCTATAGGAGCTAGAAGACTACATGCTATAGGAGCTAGAAGACTACATGCTACAGGAGCTAGAATACTACATGCTATAGGAGCTAGAAGACTACATGCTATAGGAGCTAGAAGACTACATGCTATAGGAGCTAGAAGACTACATGCTACGTGAGCTAGAAGACTACATGCTATAGGAGCTAGAAGACTACATGCTATAGGAGCGAGAATACTACATGCTACGGGAGCTAGAATACTACATGCTATTGGAGCTAGAAGACTACATGCTATAGGAGCTAGACGACTACATGCCACAGGAGCTAGAAGACTACATGCCATAGGAGCTAGAAGACTACATGCTATAGGAGCTAGAAGACTACATGCTATAGGAGCTAGAAGACTACATGCTATAGGAGCTAGAAGAGTACATGCTACTGGAGCTAGAAGAGTACATGCTATAGGAGCTAGAAGACTACATGCTATAGGAGCAAGAAGACTACATGCTACGTGAGCTAGAAGACTACATGCTACGTGAGCTAGAAGACTACATGCTATAGGAGCTAGAAGACTACATGCTACAGGAGCTAGAAGATTACATGCTATAGGAGCTAGAAGACTACATGCTACGTGAGCTAGAAGACTACATGCTACGTGAGCTAGAAGACTACATGCTATGGGAGCAAGAAAACTACATTCTACTGGAGCTAGAAGACTACATGCTATAGGAGCTAGAAGACTACATGCTACGTGAGCTAGAAGACTACATGCTACTGGAGCTAGAAGACTACATGCTATAGGAGCTAGAAGACTACATACTATAGGAGCTAGAAGGCTACATGCTACTGGAGCTAGAAGGCTACATGCTACGGGAGCTAGAAGACTACATGCTATAGGAGCTAGACGATTACATGCTATAGGAGCTAGATGACTACATGCTATAGGAGCTAGATGACTACATGCTATAGGAGCTAGAAGACTACATGCTATAGGTGCTAGAAGACTACATGCTATAGGAGCTAGAAAACGACATGCTACGTGAGCTAAAAGACTACATGCTATAGGAGCTAGAAAACGACATGCTACAGGAGCTAGAAGACTACATGCTACGGGAGCTAGAAGACTACATGCTACTGGAGCTAGAAGACTACATGCTACGGGAGCTAGAAGGCTACATGCAACGTGAGCTAGAAGACTACATGCTATAGGAGCTAGAAGACTACATGCTATAGGAGCTAGAAGGCTACATACTATAGGAGCTAGAAGACTACATGCTACAGGGGCTAGAAGACTACATGCTATAGGAGCTAGAAGACTACATGCTATAGGAGCAAGAAGACTACATGCTATAGGAGCTAGAAGACTACATGCTACGGGGCTAGAAGACTACATGCTATAGGAGCTAGAAGACTCCATGCTACGGGAGCTAGAAGACTACATGCTACGGGAGCTAGAAGACTACATGCTATAGGAGCTAGAAGACTACATGTTACGGGAGCTAGAAAACTACATGCTATAGGAGCTGGAAGACTACATGCTATAGGAGCTAGAAGACTACATGCTATAGGAGTTAGAAGACTACATGTTATAGGAGCTAGAAGACTACATGCTATAGGAGCTAGAAGACTACATGCTATAGGAGCTAGAAGACTATATGCTATGGGAGCTAGAAGACTACATGCTATAGGAGCTAGAAGACTACATGCTACGGGAGCTAGAAAACTACATGCTATAGGAGCTAGAAGACTACATGCTACGGGAGCTAGAAAACTACATGCTATAGGAGCTAGTAGACGACTTGCTATGAGAGCTAGAAGGCTACATGCAACGTGAGCTAGAAGACTACATGCTATAGGAGCTAGAAGACTACATGCTACGGGAGCTGCTCTGTTCGGTGGTGTAACAGGGTCGACCTGAACCAATGCTCTGTTCGGTGATGTTACAGGGTCGACCTGAACCAATGCTCTGTTCAGTGGTGTGACAGGGTCGACCTGAACCAATGCTCTGTTCAGTGGTGCGACAGGGTCGACCTGAACCAATGCGCTGTTCAGTGGTGTGACAGGGTCGACCTGAACCAATGCTCTGTTCAGTGGAGTGACAGGGTCGACCTGAACCAATGCTCAGTATAGCTTCCTTTACAGGGCTCTGACCACGGATCCTTTGCCTCGCAAGCACATGTGACCTGGTGACGAATCGTGACACAGTATACGGTCAGTCTGCTTTCTTCTCACAATATTGTAGCTGGCAGTGGCACAGATCTGCAGTTCTGTCATCTGCAGTCAAGGCCTGGGAAGAATTGAGACGTGGCTGACGTGCAAACCGATATTACATTTTCAAATTGGTTCAAATGAGGTTAGGGTTAAGGTTAGGGGTTCGGTTAGGGTTAAGGAAAAGGTAAGTCATAGATTTTGGCCAGTTGGGCTGTCAATGGGATACAGGCCAGAAAAGTACCCCTAGTCTCCATGTTTCCAGCTCTCTCAGAAGTCCATTTATATAGTGGAGGGGTTCCATATTTACAGCTCTCTCAGAAGTCCAATTCATTCACAGCAGCATGGAGGGAGTTATCACTTGATTTAGTCCCATGGCGTGACCTGTCATACAGTGCACACAATAATGACATTTTCAATATAAACTGTCAATTCCCTCCAACCGGGAGATACAACAATGTTAAATTGTACGGGGAAAATAAAAATAAACATGTTGTTCAAATCAAACACTTCTGAAAGAGCTATCTGGAAAGTAATGGTCTGCGATGGGATCCTGGCCGGATTACATTCATCTGCTTCTTGTCCCCAGTGCCTGGCCACTGAGACAGTTGATTCCTGGCCTGATTACATTCATCTGCTTCTGGTCCCCAGAGTCCGGCCACTGAGACAGTTGATTCCTGGCCTGATTACATTCATCTGCTTCTGGTCCCCAGAGTCCGGCCACTGAGACAGTTGATTCCTGGCCTGATTACATTCATCTGCTTCTTCTCCCTTGAGTCCGGCCACTGTGGCAGGTTTTACATCTGTGGCTTGTTTTTTATAGGAGTGGGGACTTGATATAGAAATGTGCAGTAGTCCCATGGTGTGACTCAGATCTGAAGGTAAATCTGAGTGAGCATGCTAGCAGATACCCATAGACGTTCAGTTATTGGCTCACGAAACTACCTCGTACTTCCTTCATACTGGACGCAGAGACATAAAAATGGTCACAGTGAGGCAGGTTTATATTTGTGGTTTGTCTTTTATCAAGCACTATGTCGCAGATAAAATACATGCGAATGTTCAAAGTTGAGTTATAAAATAACACACAGGTCAACTCACTCCTCTTTTCTCTATCTCTCTCAATACGGACCGGGACATGGAAATATGTCTGTCTGTCTGTCTGTCTGTCTGTCTGTCTCTCTGTCTCTCTGTCTCTCGCTCTCTCTCTCTCTCCTCTCTCTCTCTCTCTCTCTCTCTCTCTCTCTCAATTCAATTCAATTCAATTTCAATTTAAGGGCTTTATTGGCATGGGAAACGTGTGTTAACATTGCCAAAGCAAGTGAAGTAGATAGTAAACAAAAGTGAAATAAACAATAAATATTAACAGTAAACATTACACTCAGAAGTTTCAAAAGAATAAAGACATTTCAAATGTCATATTATGTATATATACAGTGTTGTAACAATGTGCAAATAGTTAAAGTACAAATGGGAAAATAAATAAACATAAATATGGGTTGTATTTACAATGGTGTTTGTTCTTCACTGGTTGCCCTTTTCTTGTGGCAACAGGTCACAAATCTTGCAGCTGTGATGGCACACTGTGGTTTTTCACCCAGTAGATAAGGGAGTTTATCAAAATTGGGTTTGTTTTCGAATTCTTTGTGGATCGCTGTAATCTGAGGGAAATATGTGTCTCTAATATGGTCATACATTTGGCAGGAGGTTAGGAAGTGCAGCTCAGTTTCCACCTCATTTTGTGGGCAGTGTGCACATAGCCTGTCTTCTCTTGAGAGCCAGGTCTGCCTACGGCGGCCTTTCTCAATAGCAAGGCTATGCTCACTGAGTCTGTACATAGTCAAAGCTTTCCTTAAGTTTGGGTCAGTCACAGTGGTCAAGTATTCTGCCACTGTGTACTCTCTGTTTAGGGCCAAATAGCATTCTAGTTTGCTCTGTTTTTTTGTTTGTTCTTTCCAATGTGTCAAGTAATTCTCTTTTTGTTTTCTCATGATTTGGTTGGGTCTAGTTGTGTTGTTGTTGTTGTTGTCCTGGGGCTGTGTGGGGTCTGTTTGTGTTTGTGAACAGAGCCCCAGGACAAGCTTACTTAGGGGACTCTTCTCCAAGTTCATCTCTCTGTAGGTGATGGCTTTGTTATGGAAGGTTTGGGAATCGCTTCCTTTTAAGTGGTTATAGAATTTAACGGCTCTTTTCTGGATTTTGATAATTAGCGGGTATTGGCCTAATTCTGCTCTGCATGCATTATTTGGTGTTTTACGTTGTACACGGAGGATGTTTTTGCAGAATTCTGCATGCAGAGTCTCAATTTGGTGTTTGTCCCATTTTGTGAATTCTTGGTTGGTGAGCGGACCCCAGACCTCAGAACCATAAAGGGCAATGGGTTCTACAACTGATTCAAGTATTTTTAGCCAGATCCTAATTGGTATGTCAAATTTTATGTTCCTTTTGATGGCATAGAAGGCCCTTCTTGCCTTGTCTCTCAGATCGTTCACAGCTTTGTGGAAGTTACCTGTGGCGCTGATGTTTAGGCCGAGGTATGTAGTTTTTTGTGTGCTCTAGGGCAACGGTGTCTAGATGGAATTTTGTATTTGTGGTCCTGGCAACTGGACCTTTTTTGGAACACCATTATTTTTGTCTTACTGAGATTTACTGTCAGGGCCCAGGTCTGACAGAATCTGTGCAGAAGATCTAGGTGCTGCTGTAGGCCCTCCTTGGTTGGTGACAGAAGCACCAGATCGTCAGCAAACAGAAGACATTTGACTTCAGATTCTAGTAGGGTGAGGCCGGGTGCTGCAGACTGTTCTAGTGCCCTCGCCAATTCGTTGATATATATGTTGAAGAGGGTGGGGCTTAAACTGCATCCCTGTCTCACCCCACGGCCCTGTGGAAAGAAATGTGTGTGTTTTTTGCCAATTTTAACCGCACACTTGTTGTTTGTGTACATGGATTTTATAATGTCGTATGTTTTTCCCCCAACCCCACTTTCCATCAATTTGTATAGCAGACCCTCATGCCAAATTGAGTCAAAAGCTTTTTTGAAATCAACAAAGCATGAGAAGACTTTGCCTTTGTTTTGGTTTGTTTGTTTGTCAATTAGGGTGTGCAGGGTGAATACGTGGTCTGTCGTACGGTAATTTGGTAAAAAGCCAATTTGACATTTGCTCAGTACATTGTTTTCACTGAGGAAATGAACTAGTCTGCTGTTAATGATAATGCAGAGGATTTTCCCAAGGTTGCTGTTGACGCATATCCCACGGTAGTTATTGGGGTCAAATTTGTCTCCACTTTTGTGGATTGGGGTGATCAGTCCTTGGTTCCAGATGTTGGGGAAGATGCCAGAGCTAAGGATGATGTTAAAGAGTTTAAGTATAGCTAATTGAAATTTGTGGTCTGTATATTTTATCATTTCATTGAGGATACCATCAACACCACAGGACCTTTTG
>NC_139989.1:64126397-64284235 GCF_964263955.1 Coregonus lavaretus
AAAGCCCTTAAATTGAATTGAATTGAATTGATAGAGAGAGAGAGAGAGAGAGAGAGAGAGAGAGAGAGAGAGAGAGAGAGAGAGAGAGAGAGAGAGAGAGAGAGAGAGAGAGAGAGAGAGAGAGAGCAAGAAAGAGAGAGAGAGCAAGAAAGAGAGAGAGAGAGACAGAGAGAGACAGAAAGCGAGAGAGAGGACTGTACCCTCCATTGATTCTACCCTACATCAGTTTAAGAATGCACTACTGATGGGGCCAGTTTAACGGTATCGACAGGGCTGTAGTGGAGTGGGTCGAGAGCTTCAAGTTCCTCGGTGTCCACATCACTAAAGATCTATCATGGTCCAAAACACACCAACACAGTCGTGAAGAAGGCACGACAACGCCTCTTCCCCCTTGGGAGGCTGAAAAGATTTGGCATGGGCCCTCAGATCCTTCAAAAGTTCTATAGCTGCACCATCAAGAGCATCTTGACTGGCTGCATCACCGCTTAGCATAGCAACTGCTTGGTATCCAACTGCACGGCGCTACAGAGGGTAGTGCGTACGGCCCAGTAAAGGACCTCTATACCAGGCGGTGTCAGAGGAAGAAAAAAGTGTCGAAGTCACCCAAGTCATAGGCTGTTCTCTCTGCTACCTCACAGCAAGCGGTACCGATGCACCAAGTCTGGAACCAACAGGACCCTGAACAGCTTCTACTCCCAAGCCATAAGAATGCTAAATAGTTAGTTAAACAGTTAACCAATAGCTACCCAGACTATCTGCATTGACCCTTTTTTGCACTAACTCTCTTGAACTGAACACACTGGACTCTTGAACACACTGGACTCTACCCACACACTCACACATGCTTACACTGACACCCCCAACACACACATACACACATACACACACACAAACACATACCATGCACACACACACAAACAGATACACACACACACACACACACACTTTCACACTCACAACATATGCTGCTGTTACTGTCTATTATCTATCCTGTTGCCTAGTAACTTTACCCCTACCTACAGTATACTGCTGTTACTGTCTATTATCTTTCCTGTTGCCTAGTAACTTTACCCCTACCTATACAGTGCCTTCGGAAAGTATTCAGACACCTTGACTTTTTCCACATTTTGTTACGTTACAGCCTTATTCTGAAATGGATTAAATTGTTGTTTTTTTCTCATCAATCTACACCCAATTCCCCATAATGACAAAGCAAAAACAGGTTTTTTGAAATTTTTGCAAATGTAAAACAAAAAAACAGAAATATCACATTTACATAAGTATTCAGACCCTTTGCTATGAGACTCGAAATTGAGCTCAGGTGCATCCTGTTTCCATTGCCATCCTTGAGATGTTTATACAACTTGATTGGAGTCCACCTGTGGTAAATTCAATTGATTGGTCATGATTTAGAAAGGCACACACCTGTCTATATAAGGTTCCACAGTTGACAGTGCATGTCAGAGCAAAAACCAAGCCATGAGATCGAAGGAATTGTCCGTAGAGCTCCGAGACAGGATTGTGTCGAGGCACAGATCTGCAGCATTGAAGGTCCCCAAGAACACAGTGGCCTCCATCATTCTTAAATGGAAGAATTTTGGAACCACCAAGACTCTTCCTAGAGCTGGCCGCCCGGCCAAACTGAGCAATCGGGGGAGAAGGGCCTTGGTCAGAGAGGTGACCAAGAACCCGATGGTCACTCTGACAGAGCTCCAGAGTTCCTCTGTGGAGATGCGAGAACCTTCCAGAAGGACAACCATCTCTGCAGCACTCCACCAATTAGGCCTTTATGGTAGAGTGGCCAAATGGAAGCCACTCCTCAGTTAAAGGCACATGACAGCCCGCTTGAAGTTTGCCAAAAGGCACCTAAATGACTCTCAGACCATGAGAAACAAGATTCTCTGGTCTGATTAAACCAAGATTGAACTCTTTGGCCTGAATGCCAAGCGTCACGTCTAGAGGAAACCTGGCATCATCCCTGAAACATGGTGGTGGCAGCATCATGCTGTGGGGATGTTTTTCAGCGGCAGGGACTGGAAGTCTAGTCAGGATCGAGGGAAAGGTGAATGGAGCAAAGTACAGAGAGATCCTTGATGAAAACCTGCTCCAGAGCGCTCAGGACCTCAAACTGGAGAGAAGGTTCACTTTCCAACAGGACAACGACCCTAAGCACACAGCCAAGACAACGCAGGAGTGGCTTCGGGACGAGTCTCTGAATGTCCTTGAGTGGCCCAGTCAGAGCCCTGACTTGAACCCGATCTAACATCTCTGGAGAGACCTGAAAATAGCTGTGCAGCGACACGCCCCATCCAATCTGCAGAGCAGAATGGGGGAAACTCCCCAAATACAGGTGTGCCAAGCTTGTAGCGTCATACCCAAGAAGACTCGGAAGTAATCACTGCCAAAGGTGCTTCAACAAAGTACTGAGTAAAGGGTCTGAATCCTCATGTAGATGTGCTATTTCTGTTTTTTATTTTATACATTTGCAAACATTTCTAAAAACCTGTTTTTGCTTTGTCATTATAGGGTATTGTGTGTAGATTGATGAGGGGAAAAAAAAACAATTTAATCAATTTTAGAATAAGGCTGTAACGTAACAAAATGTAGAAAAAGTCAAGGGGTCTGAATACTTTCCGAAGGCACTGTATATGTACAGTACATAGCTACATCAGTTACCTCGCACCCCTGCACATCGACTCGGTACTGGTACTCCCTGTATATAGCCATGTTATTACCTCATACCCCTGCACATCGACTCAGTACTGGTATTCCCTGTATATAGCCATGTTATTACCTCATACCCCTGCACATCGACTCAGTACTGGTAATCCCTGTATATAGCCATGTTATTACCTCATACCCCTGCACATCGACTCAGTACTGGTAATCCCTGTATATAGCCATGTTATTACCTCATACCCCTGCACATCGACTCAGTACTGGTACTCCCTGTATATAGCCATGTTATTACCTCATACCCCTGCACATCGACTCAGTACTGGTAATCCCTGTATATAGCCATGTTATTACCTCATACCCCTGCACATCACCTCGGTACTGGTACTCCCTGTATATAGTGGTCCTCTGTAGCTCAGCTGGTAGAGCACGGCACTTGTAACGCCAAGGTAGTGGGTTCGATCCCCGGGACCACCCATACACAAAAATGTATGCACGCATGACTGTAAGTCGCTTTGGATAAAAGCGTCTGCTAAATGGCATATTATTATTATTTATTATTATTATAGTATATAGCCATGTTATTACCTCATACCCCTGCACATCGACTCAGTGCTGGTAATCCCTGTATATAGCCATGTTATTACCTCATACCCCTGCACATCACCTCGGTACTGGTACTCCCTGTATATAGCCATGTTATTAGCTTGCACCCCTGCACATCAACTCGGTACTGGTACTCCCTGTATATAGTATATAGCCATGTTATTACCGCGCACCCCTGCACATCGACTCGGTACTGGTACTCCCTGTTTATAGCCATGTTATTACCTCGTACCCCTGCACATCGACTCAGTACTGGTATTTTTTATTGTATTTTTTTATTTAACCTTTATTTAACCAGGTAAGTCAGTTGAAAAACAACAACAACACAGAGTTACATATGGGGTAAAACAAAACATAAAGTCAAAAATACAACAGAAAATATATATACAGTGTGTGCAAATGTAGCAAGTTATGGAGGTAAGGCAATAAATAGGCCATAGTGCAAAATAATTAAAATTAGTATTAACACTGGAATGATAGATGTGCAAGGGATTATGTGCAAATAGAGATACTGGGGTGCAAATTAGCAAACTAAATAACAATATGGGGATGAGGTAGTTGGGTACGAGGTAAAAACATGGCTATATACAGGGAGTACCAGTACCGAATCGATGTGCAGGGGTACGAGGTAATAACATGGCTATATACAGGGAGTACCAGTACTGAGTCGATGTGCAGGGGTACGAGGTAATAACATGGCTATATACATGGATTACCTGTAACTTTAAGCATTAGTTGTCAGAGCAGCTTACCGATCACTGCACCTGTACACAGCCCATCTCTAATGGGCTCCCTGTATATAGCCATGTTATATTCTACTTCCTGTATATAGCCATGTCATATTCTACTCCCTGTATATAGCCATGTTATATTCTACTTCCTGTATATAGCCATGTTATATTCTACTTCCTGTATATAGCCATGTTATATTCTACTTCCTGTATATAGCCATGTTATATTCTACTCCCTGTATATAGCCATGTTATATTCTACTTCCTGTATATAGCCATGTTATATTCTACTCCCTATATATAGCCATGTTATATTCTACTTCCTGTATATAGCCATGTTATATTCTACTCCCTGTATATAGCCATGTTATATTCTACTTCCTGTATATAGCCATGTTATATTCTACTCCCTGTATATAGCCATGTTATATTCTACTCCCTGTATATAGCCATGTTATATTCTACTCCCTGTATATAGCCATGTTATATTCTACTCCCTGTATATAGCCATGTTATATTCTACTTCATGTATATAGCCATGTTATATTCTACTCCCTGTATATAGCCATGTTATATTCTACTTCCTGTATATAGCCATGTTATATTCTACTTCCTGTATATAGCCATGTTATATTCTACTTCCTGTATATAGCCATGTTATATTCTACTCCCTGTATATAGCCATGTTATATTCTACTTCCTGTATATAGCCATGTTATATTCTACTCCCTGTATATAGCCATGTTATATTCTACTTCCTGTATATAGCCATGTTATATTCTACTTCCTGTATATAGCCATGTTATATTCTACTTCCTGTATATAGCCATGTTATATTCTACTTCATGTATATAGCCATGTTATATTCTACTCCCTGTATATAGCCATGTTATATTCTACTTCCTGTATATAGCCATGTTATATTCTACTTCCTGTATATAGCCATGTTATATTATACTCCCTGTATATAGCCATGTTATATTCTACTTCCTGTATATAGCCATGTTATATTCTACTCCCTGTATATAGCCATGTTATATTCTACTTCCTGTATATAGCCATGTCATTTGTACTATTTATTTGGTATTCATTTTTTACTGTGTATTTATTCCTCTTGTCACTATTTCTATTTTTCAACTTTTTCCCCCTACTAGCACTGACTTTCCTGATAGTTACTTAATTGAGAGAAATGTACTTATTATGTCTGTGATATGTGGTTGTCTCACCTACAGTGGCTTGCGAAAATATTCACCCCCCTTGACATTTTTCCTATTTTGTTGCCTTACGACCTGGAATTAAAATGGATTTTTTGGGGGTTTGTATCATTTGATTTACATAACATGTGTAGTGTATTAAGATTATGACTATTCTAGAGGAACAAAGAGGGGATGTTTATCTTAGTTCAAATATAACCATTTGTAGGGTGACGCCCCAGGGGAGACAGGTGATTGGACAGCAGAGGGAGCAACCCATATTTTTGCATTCTTTATAAGTATGGGCTAGACAAAGAGGGGGTTAGAAACAGACAGATTATTTTGGGACACTGTTCCTCCAGACACTGCAGGTCTGTAAACTTATGCTGAAAGCTTGTGATATGAATAAAACTTGTGATCAAAGTTCAGTATAAGCGGACTCCTTTGTTTGACAGCAATGATTACCAGCATCGACGCGATATACTACAAATGGGGGCTCGTCCGGGATCTGTATGCATCGTTCTTTGTCCCATTCCTGAGTCGCGAGGTGACTACCGCTCAAGCCGGCTATAAGGTGAGATTTCACACAAAATTTGGGCATTAGTTGTTCCGCTGGCTTATGAGAGGGCATTGAAGGGTGTACCGTGTAAATTACTTGGGTTTGTGCTGATGTGGTGTTATTGCTGTCGACTAAGGGTCTGTCATAATTATTCAAAAATTTTAGAGCAATCGATGGTAGTAAAAGGCAGATATAAAAAGGCAGATATAATACAAGGCAGATGTACAAGGCAGATATACGTATACAAAATTAGGGCATTGCATCTTGTAAAGACCCCAGAGGGGGGCCATCCAGGATGGGCCGAAAATCCTCTTGCGCGTTAGATGTGTATTAGGTGGGTTCTGAAAACTCGGGTTGATGGAATTTATTTGATTGTGGTTACGGCTCATCTTTTATCCGACGGGATGTCTGCTTGGGGTAATCTCTCTGTAGATATCCATTGAACTCACGGCATCATAAACGGTAGAGAATAAGACAAAGGAAAAGGGCAATGCAGGTTCTTGTTACATGTTGCACGCCACATGATAAATGCTAAATGCTAATGCTAAATGCTGATTGTGTTTCAAGCCACAGGTTAGATACATGCTAATGCTAATGCTAAATGCTAATATGTTGCATGCTACATGCTAACGTGTGACCTTAGAGGGCCATTGCGATGGAATAAAGCCTCTTAAATTATGTTTGTGTGTGTAGAATTCAGGGTTCTATGCGATTGTGAGCTCTGTTAAGTGTTATTGTTTGACTATAAGGGGTAAAAGAGAGGAGCTGTAGCAGAATGCTAACGTTCTGTTGTCTGGAAATCGTATCGTTAAATGTATTTGCGCATGCGTTTGATTTTACGACACTACACTACAAAACGGGGGAGTTTACGGCACGAGATTATGACACGTTTGTTTTACGGCACTAAACTACAACACGTTGCTTACTAAAACTACAACAAGGGGGATTTTGGGTAAATGGGTCATACTTCTGTTGGACTGTGCTGCAGGGGGAGACAGAGAAACAGACGAAAGGGAACAAAGAGAAAAGATTTGAAAATGAATGGAATCTTCTAGTTGTTAAAGCGGCTGTTGGTTAAAGATGAAACTGGTTTTGTGACCTATTGAATTGATAAATGAGAGAGATATATGTTGACTAATTAAAATAAATAAAATAAAATGACGGATTAAAATAAAATAAAAATGTTATTGAGCTATCTATATTTATTCCTGAGTTGATTCTTAGAGCGAATGTGAACGAAGGAATATTGAATGCTGGAAATAACTCAGTGATTGCATAAACTACTAAAATCTTTTTCTGTGTCTCTGTTCTTTTGTCATATGAGATGAACGATAGGACGAGAGGAGAGAAAGAGGAAGAGATACAGGAAGTGCTGACGTATACATCACGGGAAAGGTGTGACGCGACAGAGGATCGAGTCATATCAGGCTGGTTCTGTTTACAAAATCTTCCCCTACAGGATATTTGATGCTATGACAATTTCACAGAGGCTTGGCAAATACTGATTCATTAAAAATTGCATTTTGGAGTTTCTGTGCATCACTTGGGTTGATTAGGGTTGTGTTGGAAATCAAGTACTGACATTATTCTGTAAAATTAAGATAATTAGGTGCTTATAGAGCAAGGGGGTTTATGGGTATTGTAGTGATTGTAGGGTTAGAGGGCTTTGTTTTTAGGATTGCTGTGAAGTTGACTACTTGCATTTACTTTCCTGATGGGTTGTGGTAAGATAGCCACTAATTGATAAATTGGTAAGATAGGATATAGAAATAAAAAATTGGTTTTAATTATTCATAATTTTTAATTGGTTTTTTAATTGATTTTTTATTTTAATTAAAAATATTTTTTGATAAAAAATTTAATTGCATTTTTTTAATATTCATATTTTTGTTGATTGATAAAAAAAAATAAAAAAAATAAAAATATGTTTTTTTGGGGGTTGTTTGGTTTATATTAATAATTAAAGGGGGGAAGCCATAGGCTATATAGTCTAAAATAAAATAATTCACAATAAAGGAATATAAAAGGGTTGTTACAATGGGGAGAAAGGACAGCAAGGCTATGAAGGTAATTACACCTGTTGATATAGTACAAAATAGTAATCCTTTAACTAAAGTAGTGCTAGGTTATCCGGCAAATGAAACAAAAGTTGCCCTTCATTCTCAAACAAAAACTGATAAAAGATTCCAGCGATAAGATAAACAAAGGTATAGAGAAAAGGCTAAAGGAAGAGAAGGCGACAGAAAAACTAATGGCAGAAGTTAGTACACCTTTCTCACATACGGATTCAGCAAAAAGACCCCCACCTTATGAGAAGGAAGTAGAGCTTAGGGATGTTTATCCTCAGCTTCCAGTGATCATCCAGGAGGGTGATTATTGCATCAGAGATGAAGATGAACGAATAATAGATAGAGGACAAGCAGAAACGACCAGAAAGATGAATCCAAAACTCCAGAAGTAAGAAAAACCGAGATGTCTGGAAACTAAGAGAAGAATACAGTGAGGCCAAGGAAAAAGGCCACTAGTAAGGAGATGATGGAAGATGATATTTCGGGGACAGAACTTAGAATATAAGCTGTTGAAGAATCCTGATATGTCAACAACAAGAAAGAACAGGATCAAGAAACTCTCAGAAAACTCAATCAAATACAACTTACAACTGGTGGAGAAGAAGAAGGAGAAGAGAAACTTTGGTTATGAAGAATCAGAGTGAACCAAATCAACAATCACTGCTACAGCTTCAACTGAACAAGGTCAAATGCAATTGTACCAGCCACCATTGGGGGTACCAGTTGTTTCATATCCACAGACAGTTTCTGGACAGACACAGAATTGGAGAGGAAGAGGACGAGGCTTAGAAGGAGGAGGAAGATTTCAGCCACACTTCCAGCAACTTTCAGAAGAGTGTTATAATTGTGGACAGGTTGGTTACTTTACCTGTTAGTGCAATGCGCCAGGAGGAAACAACAGAGGAAATTTCTGAGGAAGAAAAAGGAGCAAGTGAAGATCACCTGTTCTCTAGGTGAACCCTTAAAGGATTCTAGAGTGCCTAGAGGATACGAAGGGGGGTGTCAGCTGATAGCACCGATTAGAGAAGAAGAGAAAATATCTAACAATTGAAGTAAAAACAAAGGACTAGGAGAGGTGAATAGTGGAAAAGCTTTTATCTGTGTTCAGCCTAAAGAGGTTAAACATCTCAGTATGTAAAATTAACTAATTAGGATAGGGATTTGAGGTAGTAAAACAGTTAATTACTCTTAAGGAACCAATTGAGCTCTTCTATAAAAAATCAAAGAGAAATTAAAATAGACATACTAATATTAGAACATATACCTATTGCATTGTTGGGAAGAGATGCATTGTGTAAATTGAACTGTACAATAAGATGTACACTAAACGGCTGTCTGGTAGAATATTTTAAAAGAGTAGGGTTTTTGGGAATCTATTAGACTGCCTATTAGACAATCTGTCTGAAAAATAAAGTTAAAAGGGGTGACTGTTATTCTTGGTTACATTCCTACACCAAGAGATTTCAGACTAGGCTAAAATGTGTTTAGTCGTTTGCCAAGTCTGTGTGTAAAGAAGTCAGAAGCAGGTGGGGACTTCCCAATCACATATTCTAAAAATTGGTGGTAAAGGGATTTTGTGAATAAATCAGTGGAAAAGGTTTTTAAAGGTTAGGAGAAAAGATTAGATTAAAAAAGTTAGGAGAACTAGGGTTGAAGGAACTCTAAGACAGTAAGCTAAGTTTCAATGTTAGTTAGTAGTAAGAGAGAGAGAACAGTGGTGAAGGACATTTTAGAGTTTAGTGGGAAGATAGATATGGTAGGAGTTTAGATCTGTTAGGAGCAGATGCATTGAGAAAGTATGCGTTGCTGAATGATAAGAGAAGATTGAGGGTGATTGAGTATCTATACTTACAGTTCCCAGCAGGAAGATCAAGGTAATTGTAGGTGTATTTTTTATAATCAAAAGTTTGAAAGTCAGGGATTAGAGGTAGGACGGAGAGCTAAAAAAAAAAAAAAGTGACACTAGTGGTGATAGAGGGAAATACAAGTAAGGAGTTAAAAGTCTTAGGGAAAATAGATGAAGTAACAATAATGACATTAACACTTCAGTATATTAAAACAACAGTGAGAAGCAATTTAACTCTTTCAACATTGATAGTTATTAAAGCCATAAATATATCGCATTTGATTATAAGGGAACCAATAGCTCCAGCACCAATTTTAGGGGGAAAAAGACTGTTATTAGGGTTAGGATGGGGACGTTCCTCCCACATGGAGAGATAATTAGGGAGAAGAAGTATTGTTATCAGGACCAGATGTAGAAGCTGTTGCACCTAGTCAAAGGAGGTATAGTTTGTACAACGATATGAAGTGGAAGAGGGTTATGAGTGATTGTTCATTTATTTTGCGTAATGATAAGAGAAGATTAGGGAGAATATATGTGTACTTATCTAGTGCAAGCATTAACATTTGTTCCGGTTAAGAATTATTGGTTAAAAGGCTATGTAATTCGTAAAGTGACGCTTATAATGGAAGAGTTGAAGTCTGTTGAAGCTTCCACAGTCACCAAAGGAGTTCAGGAGAAGTATATTACAGTAGCCACTCCAACAGTAAATAATACACAGAGGATATTGGTAGCTTTCCCACTAGAAGTAGTCAAGGGTGTAATACATCAACTAAATCAACTACTTTAATGGTAACTTTGGAAGGGATTAATGATGCGACGGCAATGACAAATGTAGGAAGTATGACACCGACACCGACAACAACTTTTCTGAAATTAAAGGGGATAGCAAGAGGGACTCAGGGGTTTATGGTACGGATGGAGAGTGCTGTCAATGGTAGTAAGGATAGGGTTAAAATAGGAGAGCAGATAGTGGTAGAGAACAATATAGATTCATCTGAAATAGTGAAGGATACTATCATGGAGGTACAGGATGAGTTCTTTGATTTTAATGACAGACAAGGAGAGGTATCTGATCAGTACCGCTCGTTAGGGAAGAGAGAAACTAAATGGGAGGCATATGGGTTTGATTCTTCTGTTGTGAAAATTAAAGATGGATGGGCAGGTAGGAATCTTTGGGTCCAGCAGCTAGCTCATTCTGTAAGATCAGTGAGGAATCTTGAGGGTCCATGTCTGTTGAGAATTCCAGCACCAGAGACGTGGGGTTCCATTTTGGGAAGGTCGTTCGACCTCTATCAAGTATGTGTCAGTCTTATGCTTTGTCATGGCTATTGTATCAGCAACAATCAGTAACAGATAAAATAATGTCGTTGTCAAAACATTTGTTTAAGCCTAGGTTTAGGTGTTATTGGGTTAAGTGAATTAACTTATGTGAATTTGTTAGATGGGAAGGAAAATCAGGTAACAGCGAACCCTGAAGCATTGGAGGTGAAACCAGTGAGGGCTAAAAGTTGTTTTTGTTCTAATAAAACATATGATGTAAGGGGTATGTTTATGGGAATATCAGATTGTGAGGATTATATGATGACTTTGGGTAAGCATGACCTTAAGGGTAGTAATGAGAAATATAATGTTACTTTTTCTGTTCCAGTTAGTAAGAAGAGCAGGACTTTGATGGTGAAAGATTAACTTTTGCCTGACAATGTGACTATTGGGAATTTTAGAGATATTTGGAGGGTTTGTGGTGATAAAGCGTATATATTCTTACCCTATGGATGGATAGGATGTTGTTACATGTCAACGTTGAAGCTTCCATATGAGGTTTCTACCATTAAAAGAGGGGTAGCACCGGACACAGATAAATCTGAATCTAGGTTTGGAAGTAGGGTGAAAAGAGACATGGCGACATTTCATAGTCTGGGAAGCCTACCATTGGAGGATAAGTCTAGGAGAGAAGTGGGGACTGGGACTTTTTCCATGGTATGGGGTAACATTTTTGGCAGATCATATTGATAATATTACCTATACTTTGCAGGGGTTTGCGAATGAAACAATAAGAGGGTTTAACCTTCTGTCAAATACTCAAAGAAGTCACAGACTGACGCTGTTGAAACATGACATGGCTCTTGACTATATTTTAGCAAAACAAGGTGGCTTATGTTTGGCTATGAATCTGACGGGGGATAATTGTTATACTTTGATCCCAGATAGTTCCGATAATATCACGAGTGTTATAGATGCGTTGAAATATATAAGGGATGCGTTTGGTAGATCTGAAGGAGCTGGATGGTCAGCGAAGACTTGGTTGCAAGATCAGTTAGGCCCAGTGGGAGCAGTGATGGTTTACGATTTAATAGCAGTTTTGATAGCACTGTGTGTGATGTTTGTGATTTGTTACTGACCTTTGAGAAAGCTATGATATTGAGATAGGTTGGAGTTGTGATGCCTGGAGACAACACTCAGATGCCGTTGTTGACTGTTCCTGATCTGGATGATGGACAAGTGGGACTGGATGGATAAATATCCTTTTTGATTATTTGATCATTTTTCATATTTTTTTTCCAATATTAGTGTGATTTTAGTATGATTTTATGAATCAAAGGGGGGAATAGGATAATGTGATTCATACATCATTTATATATAATTTTTATATTCTTAGTTGATATTGATGTTTAATTTGAAAGTGTTGTTTTGCAAAAGACACTGTTTGGTCTTTTCTTTTCTTCCAGAAGCATTTGGGGGAAAATGTAGAGATTGAAATACTCAAACAAGGACAATATGAAGGGACAATATGAAAGGACAATGACTGGAGGAGATGGAACAAGGAAGGTGTGGAAAGATTCCGATTCCATCATCAACAATGCATTGGAAGAGGAGACTACGGAGGAGATGAAGTGTAGTGGACTACATTCCAGTGTCTGCAATGAAATATAGACATATTTGCATGTGTAATACATAATTTGTGTCATTTTCTTAGGTATTAATTTTTGTAGAATGATATTTGATGTTATTGGATACATGTGGGGATCTTAGATGTTTTTGTTTATTTCGTGAATGCTTAGGGACAGGGAGTCTAGGCAGGGATAGAGGTCCACGGTAGGGTCCGATGGGTCGACCAGCCTTGGTGTGGATATTTTTTGGATAGTATTTTGTTTGCTGGGGCTTTCATGTGTATTTAATTGCAGCATAGTTTCAAATGCATTGATAAAGATTTATGAATTCATCGGGAGTACCTAGGTGGTTGCCGGGGGCAGAGGGACCGTGAGAGAATTTTACTGTCTTGATTGATGGATGGATATCTGGAAAGATGGCTGCCAGACAGTTTTTCGCTCTCACACTTCATAAAGATTTGTTCATATTTCATAGTAATGTATTCACACTTCATAAAGATTTGTTCATATTTCATAGAAAGGTATTTACACTCTAGAGGGAAATGTTTTTGGTTTAATGTTAAAGATACTCAATAAGATAAATTGTTACTTGTCATAATCCTGTTCTTTTTGTTTTCGAGACTTTTAGTTCGTCTCGAAGGGGGGAATGTAGTGTATTAAGATTATGACTATTCTAGAGGAACAAAGAGGGGATGTTTATCTTAGTTCAAATATAACCATTTGTAGGGTGACGCCCCAGGGGAGACAGGTGATTGGACAGCAGAGGGAGCAACCCATATTTTTGCATTCTTTATAAGTATGGGCTAGACAAAGAGGGGGTTAGAAACAGACAGATTATTTTGGGACACTGTTCCTCCAGACACTGCAGGTCTGTAAACTTATGCTGAAAGCTTGTGATATGAATAAAACTTGTGATCAAAGTTCAGTATAAGCGGACTCCTTTGTTTGACAGCAATGATTACCAGCATCGACGCGATATACTACACATGCCTACCACTTTGAAGATGCAAAATATTTGTTATTGTGAAGCAAACAAGAAATAAGACAAATAAAACAGAAAACGTACGCGTGCATAACTATTCAACTATTCATCCACCCCAGTCTCAAATCTCTGGAAGACCGAAACAGGTTTCCCTCAATAAATTCCCTGAATTTAGCGCCAGTCCCTGCCGATGAAAAACATCCCCACAGCATGATGCTGCCACCACCATGATTCACTGTGGGGATGGTGTTCTCGGGGTGATGAGAGGTGTTGGGTTTGCGCCAGACATAGCATTTTCCTTGATGGCCAAAAAGCTCAATTTTAGTCTCATCTGACCAGAGTACCTTCTTCCATATGTTTGGGGAGTCTCCCACATGCCTTTTGGCGAACACCAAACGTGTTTGCTTATTTATTTCTTTAAGCAATGGCTTTTTTCTGGCCACTCTTCTGTAAAGCCCAGCTCTGTGGAGTGTACGGCTTAAAGTGGTCCTATGGACAGATACTCCAATCTCCGCTGTGGAGCTTTGCAGCTCCTTCAGGGTTATCTTTGGTCTCTTTGTTGCCTCTCTGATTAATGTCCTCCTTGCCTGGTCCGTGAGTTTTGGTTGGCGGCCCTCTCTTGGCAGGTTTGTTGTGGTGCCATATTCTTTGCATTTTTTAATAATGGATTTAATGGTGTGCCGTGGGATGTTCAAAGTTTCTGATATTATTTTATAACCCAACCCTGATCTGTACTTCTCCACAACTTTGTCCCTGACCTGTTTGGAGAGCTCCTTGGTCTTCATGGTGCCACTTGCTTGGTGGTGCCCCTTGCTTAGTGGTGTTGCAGACTCTGGGGCCTTTCAGAACAGGTGTATATGTACTGAGATCATGTGAGAGATCATGTGACACTTAGATTGCACACAGGTGGACTTTATTTAACTAATTATGTGACTTCTGAAGGTAATTGGTTGCACCAGAACTTACTTAGGGGCTTCATAGCAAAGGGGGTGAATACATATGCATGCACCACTTTTCCATTATTAATTTTTTAGAATTTTTTGAAACAAGTTATTTTTTTCATTTCACTTCACCAATTTGGACTATTTTGTGTATGTCCATCACATGAAATCCAAATAAAAATCAATTTAAATTACAGGTTGTAATGCAACAAAATAGGAAAAACGCCAATGGGGATGAATACTTTTGCAAGGCACTGTACCCACACAATCAAGAGTCTACACACACACACACACACACACACACACAAACAGTCGGACAGCCTGACAAAGGAACTTGAGCTTGCTCTAGGGGTCAGAGGGTATAGGTCGTGACCTTTGGGCGTCAACCTACTATATAAGGAGACTTCTCTGGATAGAGAGGGACATAATAGTTCAAACACAGGAACTCTGACAACCCACACACACGTACACACGCACACACACACAAAATATGTCAACAAACACACCGACACAGATCTTTGAACTACTAGGCTTTACTTACTGAATGTCATTCTGTGGGACAAGCTCACCTCTAATGTTTTGAAAGCATCGTCTGGGCAGTTCAGAAAATGATGATCTCTCTGTGTTGTGTCCTATCACCGTTATCTCTGCCAGCAGCCAGCCCTGACATGTCCATCTGACACCTGTTGACTGTGATGCAGGGAACAATGGTGGTGCTGTTGACATTACAATCAGCAAGGCCTTGGGCTGATGGGGTCTGGGAGGGGGGAGAGAGTATAACTCAACAACATGCTGTTAAGTTTCCATCCATCTGAACATACACACACACACACACACAGCCTCACACACACTTCCCTACACATGCTTGAACATTAACACAAGCACTTTCCCTTTCTCCCTTTTTCCTGTGGTCACAGTCACAGTCACACAGTCACAGTCACAGTCACACAGACGCAGTCACAGTCACACAGTCACAGTCACACAGACGCAGACACAGTCACAGTCACACAGACAAAGTCACAGTCACACAGTCACACAGTCACAGTCACACAGTCACAGTCACACAGTCACACAGTCACACTCACACAGTCACACATACACAGACACAGACACACAGTCACAGTCACACAGACACAGTCACAGTCACACAGACACAGTCACACAATCACAGACACACAGTCACACTCACACAGTCCCAGTCACACAGTCACAGTCACACAGAGACTGACACAGTCACACAATCACAGACACACAGTCACACTCACACAGTCCCAGTCCCACAGACACACATACACAGTCACACAGACACAGACACCCAGATACAGACACAGTCACACAGTCACTCTCTGGGTCAAGGCACAGACACACAGACACAGTCACAGTCACAGTCACAAAGTCACAGTCACACAGACACAGTCACACAGACACATGTCCCGATGACTAATTAGTTCTGGTTGTGACTGTGTTTCCTCTGGCTCTTCCTTTCAGCAGATAGTGGTGCATCCTGTCCACAGCACACACACACACACACACACACGGCCGGAGGCCAGGGAACAGAGCAGCACTGCATATAATCACAGGCTGCAGACATGACAGTGTACACAGTGGATGTATCCCAAATGGTACCCTATTCCCTTTGTAGTGCACTACTTTAGACCTGGACCCATAGGGGATAGGGTGCCATTTGGGATGCAGCCTTGGTGTAGTACTGACTCTTTATTTACGTGTCTGTTCTGTCTGTCTGTCTGTCTGTCTGTTCTGTCATCTCAATTACACTGAACTCCTGTCTGTCTGCCTGCCTGCCTGCCTGCCTGCCTGCCTGCCTGCCTGTCTGTCTGTCTCTCTCTCTCTCTCTCTCTCTCTCTCTCTCTCTCTCTCTGTCTGTCTGTCTGTCTGTCTGTCTGTCTGTCTGTCTGTCTGTCTGTCTGTCTGTCTGTCTGTCTGTCTGTCTGTCTGTCTGATCTGTCATCTCAATTACACTGAACTCCTGTCTGTCTGCCTGTCTGTCTGTCTGTCTCTCTGGGTCAAGAAGACACACATGGCCTAGTTAGGCTGAGAAGACTCCTGAAACTTGAGTCATATCACTGTCACACTCACACAAAGACAGTGTGAGGAGGCAGCGGCAGGTGAGACAGGCTCTGCCAGTGCTGTCCTTTTGAAGAGTCACTCCCTCCCCCAAACAAACACACACACACACAACCCAAGGGAGTGTCCTTGTCGTCGAGGATTCCATAGCTGAGAGAGGAGTAATGTACACTGTTCTGTCTCCATGGTTACAATGTAGCCACCCCATCATTGGCAAACTACACCCCTCCTCCTCAGAACCATGGTCAACACTGTAACACTTTATCATAACATACACTACTTCTGATAATGGTCAACTGGTCCAACATGTGTCAACGTATTACAGCCTGACCTGTAACCTGTAACCAACATGTGTCAATGTGACTTGTAATAACAATGTCATAGTTTCGCTTTGGAACACTGCTTTGACTGCTCTCTCAAACACTTACTTGATCATTAACTTAGCTACTCATGTTCTTTAAATGATAGTTGCATTTTCATCTGAGCAAATGGCAATATGTTGATAACATAGTAGCAATGTCCAGGCTTTAAAAGGTGCGGTATAGGGCGGCAGGTAGCTTAGTGGTTAAGAGTGTTGTGCTAGTAACCGAAAGGTCGCTGGTTCTAATCCCCGAGCCGACTAGGTGAAAAATCTGTCGATGTGCCCTTGAGCAAGGCACTTAACCCTAATTGCTCCTGTAAATCGCTCTGGATAAGAGCGTCTGCTAAATGACGTAAATGTATCCACCTGTAAAAATAAAAGCAGCCCCGCCCACGGGTTCATAGGTGACAGGTATGCAGCACCTACAGGGAGGAATCCACAGTCCATCCCCCTCCTTTACTACAGCTCGGTTTTGCCTGCGCTGACTGCTGGAAGGAATTAGCGCTAGTGGGCGTCGCCGAATCTCATTATTTGACATTTCCATTTGTGTGTGGAGCGTACTGGAACATACCTACCTGTCTGAGGAGGAGAGAGAACGTACCAGAGAACTCAGAAAGAAGCCTTGCCTCTCGCTACGGGATATATTCACAGAGAGAAGCAGAAGAAGAAGAGACAGGTGTTTTACGGGAGAAGAATCCGAGTCGTCCCGCTGTCAAAATGTTCAAGAAAAAACCTTCGAAGAATAGCGTGACCATCACGCCAACGAAAAAGTGAGTAGTTGTTTCTATGTTGAAAGTTATCTTGGTGGTTATAGATAGCGATTTGAAACTTTAATCACTGTGCAAGTTTATTTTAATGTCGCATTAGGAAAGATAAAGTCAAGTTGGAAGTTTGACAAGTTGATAAATGACACTCTATTCTATTTTCTATTTATGATCGTTTATGATAACGCGTATATTATAACTTGACGACGATCCTGGGACATTGTAGCGCTATGTCATAGAATAAATTAAGCCACGTTGCATGCGGGTTAAGTCATATTCCAAAGTTTATACAACTCTGGAAAATTGCTTTTAATTATATTGTTTGTTTAGCCTTAGCTTATGTATTGAATGTCCTTTTAACTTGACTCGAGGGTGTGGCTGCATGCTAACGGCAGTAACTGGTTTGATAACTTTTGCTTTCGGGGTAGAGTGGGAGAAGAGATGTTGATGGACTTCAACCCAGCCCTGTTAAACTACTTTTCACTTCAAGAAAGTATTGACCTCAACTTTGCCAAAATATAGTAAAATATTAGGCTACTGTATCTGCAAAAATATTTTTCATTGAATCCAATAATATAATATAATAATAATATGCCATTTAGCAGACGCTTTTATCCAAAGCGACTTACAGTCATGCGTGCATACATTTTTGTGTATGGGTGGTCCCGGGGATCGAACCCACTACCTTGGCGTTACAAGCGCCATGCTCTACCAGCTGAGCTACAGAGGACCAATCATATGTCTTTGTTCTTATGAACAATATACATCTCTTCTTATATAATAATATAGTGAGGTGTTTAACCATGCACTCCTACCTGTAAATAGTGTATGTGATTGGTGACAAGCTGCCCCCCAAAAATCCCAAAATCCTTATCCACAATATCTCAATTTTCAGCTGTCACTTTTCACTATCAGTTCAGGATATTGCTATGGGATCTTCTCTGGTGCGGTAAGTGTGAATGCATCCCAAATGGCACACTACACCCCTATGGGCCCTGGTCAAAAGTAGTGCCCTATATAGGGAATAGGTTTCCATTTGGGACATCGCCAGTGTCTCTGAACAGAGAGAGCACAGAGCATGCAGGTTGTCACTCATCAAGTGAGAGTAGGAGAGGGGGAGGGGAGGGAGAGGGGGATGAGGAGGGAGAGGGGGATGAGGAGGGAGAGGGGGATGAGGGGAGGAGGGAGAGGGGGATGAGGGGATTAGGATGGGGGGGGGGGGGGGGGGTAGAGTCAGGGCCACCTAGTAATAACAACACTCCTTCGCCTTGGAACATGAGAGGTTAGCTAGCTAATCTGTTTCCAATGGTTATCTATGTAAATGTATGGCTCTGGGACAGTGTGCATCCCAAATGGCACCCTATTCCCTAATTAGTGCACTACTTTTGACCAGAGCCCTTTTGGGAATAGGGTGCCATTGGGGACAAAGCCTTAATGGACGGCTCATCTCTGACATCAGGAAGGAAGGGAATGTATCTTGTCACATATCGAAGGAAAGGCATAGCTAGCTTTAAAACTGTTTCTAGTTAGTGGATGGAGCTTTTATGTTTCAACATATGAGTCAGACACCATGTTGGAATAATGAAAACCACTGTGTGCTGTGTGCGTTCCATGGTTTTCCCAAAATACCGGTTGGAGGGTTTCCGGAATCAGGAGGAAATCCGGAGTCCTCCAACCAGGATTTCTGGAAAACCAGGGAATTTATTACTTACCCGAATTTTGCAACCCTATTTATGTGTCCCATGCTGCATTGAGGGATGATTTATGTTGGATGTTAAGAGTGATTTATTAGCTGTGGGTCACCAACTGTCTCAGCCTAAGCAACTCTCTTTTTTGAGTGCGGACCCTCTAGACTGCATCAGTGGTTTGATGTTGGTCAACACATCACAACTTCTGGGGGCAGTGGTGTTTTTTTTTTTTGTCATTTAGCAGACACTCTTATCCAGAGCGACTTACAGGAGCAATTAGGGTTAAGCGCCTTGCTTAAGGGCACATCGACTGATTTTTCACCTAGTCGGCTCAGGGATTAGAACCAACGACCTTTCGGTTACTGGCACAACGCTCTTACCCGCTAAGCTACTTCTGGGTTTCAATACCCTTTGAAATAATGACTTATTACTCATGCATTATTTATTGTTAGTGGGAGTCAGTCAGAGTTATTGGTGATTCAATAAGTCTTGATTGGAGTCAGAATGGAATAGGAGAATGACTCAGCCTAGGTGGGAGTAAGATAAGAGTTATTGATTGAATAGAGGTGCAGCAAGTCTACATCACTCCCCTACGGTAGAAATACTATGGTAGAGATACTATGGTAGAAATGCTGTGGTAGAAATGCTGTGGTAGAAATGCTGTGGTAGAAATACTATGGTAGAAATACTATGGTAGAAATACTATGGTAGAAATACTATGGTAGAAATGGTAGAATACTATCAGCGTCATGTGACGACCGTATGTTCTGTCTTATGTAACAAGTTATAACTCAGCATCTCTTCCGCTTTTACCCGACGCTGGTAGAGAGATGGGAGGTACAATGGAATCTTAGCGATGCGACAGCAGCCCCACCCTCACCATTGTGTACTGTTGCGTTGCTTTTATAGGTTTTGGTTTGTTCTGGTTGGTGCAGGTGTGGTTCTGGTTGGTGTGGTTCTGGTTGGTGCAGGTGTGGTTCTGGTTGGTGCAGGTGTGGTTCTGGTTGGTGTGGTTCTGGTTGGTGTGTTTCTGGTTGGTGCAGGTGAATATCTTAGTGTGTGTTAATCCCAGGTAGTTGTTGGGGAAGGAGAGCTTCAGAGGAACAGAACAGGTACCTGTCACAACAGCTAGAACAGAGAGGAGCAGGCTGCTGGGCTAAAGGGATTCACACACACACACAGACACACACACACACACACACACAGACACACACACAGTCTACAGCCCTGCAGGTGATGATTAGGCCTACTGTCTGTCTGTCTGCCAGGGTTAGAACAGAAGATTGTCTCATACAGTACATCTAATAGAGGTCTGTTGCAGCCAGGTGTGCTTGTTATTTTGTTATTATGTTTTGGTCGATCTAAAACGGGCATTTTCCAATCACAAACAAGCGTGACACCTGTATGGCCCAATCACATAGTAGCATGACACCAGTGAGTTCCAAAGCAAAGTATTTGGGGTTAACTCCTCTTGTTGAAACTCATCAGAGCTTTGCAGATAGAAGTGTGAAGTACTAGAGCAGACATGTTTCTCCTATCAGCTGGAGGCTAGTGAACAGTGATTATCTATGTAGTGTGGATCTAGCTGTATTCTGTAACGTTGTGAACGTTTCACCTTTATGAACACACCCTTGACAGATGGCTCACAATGGACACATGAGCCCAGTTCCATTTAGGTTCCTAGTACCTTCCCTTAGCTCCTACCCCTTCACAGATCTATGAGTTAATACTGAAGGATCTAGGGACCCTAATGGATCTGATCTTGGCCTTGGTTGCTGGGAAGTTCATCTTTGAAGGAGTTGGAGTCTAGGAAGGGTTAATCTGATCTGGGCATTGGTTGCTGGGAAGTTCATCTGGATCTCAGCCCTCCCTCCATACTCTCAATGACTCATAGTTACCTTCTGGTTTCAATTTGTCCCTCTCTCCCTCTCCTTGGAATTACTTTACTCCTTATTCAGAGAGATGTTTAGCTGCCAGTTTCAGAATTAAACAACAGAGAGAGAGAGAGAGAGAGAATAGATGAGGAAGTGTGGTTGAAAACAGAACATATTGGAACAATGTTTGTTAGCATCCTTCTAATACAAACTGCAGACCAGAGGTCCACCTCCCCAGGCCATCCAAACATATGATGTACTGTATGCATACTCAACATGTTTGTTAGTGGGATTGTAATACCGTAAACTAAGGTTCATATGCCGGAAGTTATCACACCATATGGTAATATGATGAATGCAAACTTCACGTCTCATGACAGATACATATGAACATAGGACTAATTTGCATATTATTTACATTTTAGTTATTCAGAGTGACTTACAGGAGCAATTAGGGTTGAGTGCCTTGTTCAAGGGCACGTCGACATAGTCAGCTCGGGGATTCGAACCAGCGACCTTTCGGTTACTGGCCCAATGCTCTTAACCGCTAGGCAACCCAGCCGTCTTATTGCTATGACAGTGTCATAAGAACTCCTACAAAATGTACTAACTTCTACAAATGTACTTTTCAGGACAGTCTATATGCGTGCTCTTTCCTTTAGGCCAGGGTTTCCCCGCTCTGTCCTCGGGACCCCAAGTGGTGCACGTTTAGGTTTTACCCGAGCACACTACACAGCTGATTTTCAAATCATCAACTCATCATCAAGCTTTGATCATTTAAATCAGCTGTGTAGTGTAGAGGACCGAGTTTGGGAAACACTGATTTAGGCCTTAGGTGGAATGGTGTTTGGAACAACTGTCATTTAGGTTGAGAGACGTGAGACTTTTTAAATGGTTTGAAAAAATGATTTGAAAAATTACAAAAATGGCGATGAGATGTTTTCGTCTTCTGACCCTGACGAAATGTGGGTCTTTTATCAGATACCGTGGTGGCCTTCTATTCTGAAGTGTGTGTGTGTGTGTAAAAAAGTATCCACTCAGGCAATAAAGCCCTATGGGCCTTGATCAAACGTAGTGCACTATAGTAGTACACTATATAGGGAATAGAGTGCCATTTGGGGCTCACATTAAGTCCTGCAGTGAGAGTGTGACTGTGAATCAAAAGAGAACCGTTTGGGGCTCACATTAAGTCCTGCAGTGAGAATGTGACTGTGAATCAAAAGAGAACCGTTTGGGGCTCACATTAAGTCCTGCAGTGAGAGTGTGACTGTGAATCAAAAGAGAACCGTTTGGGGCTCACATTAAGTCCTGCAGTGAGAGCTGAACTGTGAATCAAAAGAGAACCATTTGAATTTCCACTACTCCGCTTATGCATCTCACATGATAGCTTTTCATGCAGTAGTAGTTGTAGGGAGAATGTATGTTGTGAGACGCACACACACACACACAGGACAGGACAGGACAGGACAGTAAGGAGTCTATTCATCAGCATATATCAAGAAAAGAGAGCCAACCACATCCTCATCAGTGAGTTGGAGAGAGAGAGAGGGGAGCGAAATGACTGACTAATAATAACCTTAGACCCAGGTGGAGCCAGTGGACATCATGTCATTTAGCCCCAGGTGGAGCCAGTGGACATCATGTCATTTAGCCCCAGGTGGAGCCAGTGGACATCATGTCATTTAGCCCCAGGTGGAGCCAGTGAACATCATGTCATTTAGCCCCAGGTGGAGCCAGTGAACATCATGTCATTTAGCCCCAGGTGGAGCCAGTGAACATCATGTCATTTAGCCCCAGGTGGAGCCAGTGGACATCATGTCATTTAGCCCCAGGTGGAGCCAGTGGACATCATGTCATTTAGCCCCAGGTGGAGCCAGTGGACATCATGTCATTTAGCCCCAGGTGGAGCCAGTGGACATCATGTCATTTAGCCCCAGGTGGAGCCAGTGGACATCATGTAATTTAGCCCCAGGTGGAGCCAGTGGACATCATGTCATTTAGCCCCAGGTGGAGCCAGTGGACATCATGTCATTTAGCCCCAGGTGGAGCCAGTGGACATCATGTCATTTTTCCCCAGGTGGAGCCAGTGGACATCAAGTCATTTTTCCCCAGTTGGAGCCAATGCCAGTTTCACAAGAATCCAGCAGTTTGTGAGTGGTTCAAAACACCCAGACTCTTTGCACAGTGTGCAATGCAATCACACTGACTTTTGAATAGATTTGGCAAGGACTATAATGTATTACTTCATTCAAGTGTCAAGCCGGGGCATGGAAACCTGCAAATATGATTACATCAAACAGTTGTACATTTCTCATATTAGAACACCTGTCTACTAACGCTATGTATATCATATCTATTACTTTCTAGTACTGTCTATTTCTATGTGCCTGAAGCTGGGTACTGGATTTCTGCTCAAGTCCATACAACAGTGATATCTTATTCAGACAAGCTTATTTATCACATACCAGACATGGGTTGAAATCCTTTCAAATCCTCTATCTGGGCTTGATTGAGCTAGCCTGGAACCAATAGAATATGAAACCGTCACAAAAGACCACACCCTGTTCATCAGGCTAAAGCAAACGCTGAAAGTGTTTTGGAATATTTTGAAAAGTATTTGAACCCAAGTCTGGTATGTGATAAATCAACCTGTCTGAAATAAGATCTCACCATTGTATAGACTTGATGAGAACCCCAGTCCAATACCCAGCTTCGGCATGTAGAAATAGACAGTACTACAGATAGATATGTATAGCCAACAGGTGTTCTAATATCAAACTTTTTTCTGTGTGTTACTCTTCAATGTACTCATAGCTTCATCACTTCATACAGCAGGTTATTAAAGTATCATGCTCTGTTACATAAAGGAGAATGGAACCTGTTGGACCAGTTCTGTTGGAGAAGAAGACGAAACACCCTCCTTGAGATGACAGATTATGAAATACTCTAGAACTAGTTCTGCCCTCAGGAGGGCATCGTAGCCAAGCCAAGCACTGTGCAATGATGACCTAGGAGAGTGGTATTTAAGTGCCATCCGAATTGTGTTTTACTGGTTGATGGCACTTCACCAACTCCTCTATCCATGATAGCAGGCTCCCGTGAGAGAGGAGTGAGTCACAAACTAGACCGCTTCCAATGACAAGAATAATGGATGGTGTTGAGTCCAATTATGTTTCATCATGTCTTCTCTTCAATAAAGAGTTGATGCGTTTGTGTGTGTGTGTGTGTGTGTGAAGTATTGTATGAAAAGCAAAGTTGATTTATAGTAGGTTATTTGCATGTACAGTATGATCAGATGGGTTTGTTCTAGTTGAGTGCAGCAGAAGTAATGTTGGGTGTTCTGGAATATCTCCTCTCTGCATGGTGTTCTGAACAAAGCTCAGTGGTTAGTGTGATTGTCTGGAAGATCAGCAGGTGTTCCATTTTTAAACTCACAGGTAAACAGACTGGAGACACGTACTGAAATAGGAAACAGTACTAATATTAGCCAGGGTATCAGTCTGTCTCTGCTTTAGCAATCTTGTTGTTGTTGTTTGGCATGGAAAATATGGTAGTATTGATGAGTGAAAAATAGTAATGTACTTAGTGCCCAAGCTATATACTGTAGTCTCTTGTTGCCTCCACTGCAGTACTTTTAGGTTATATGAAATATTGCAGAGGCAATGTGTTTTAGTTCATTAATTAGTCTTTGAGTGTGAACAAAGATGTGTTTTAATGTAAATGTTTTCCACAGCACTATGCAAACAGTATGTCAGAGAGAGACAATGGTGGTCCTGGTCTGGTCTGATGATGTGCCTGATAACAAGGCCTCTACTGTCGGCAACATTTCTCTTACCATGAGGTAGATCTCAATAGTCTCTAACGTGACTTCCTCTCCTCTCCTTCCCTTCATCTGTACTGATCTGACTCGGTGAGATCAGATCACAGAAAGGAAGAAATGTGGTGGATTCCTTTGTGGAATACTCATGCGCCTGTCGAGTGCTCTCACATTAGTGTAGACAAAGGAGAGAAGATGAGGAGAGGAAGTCACTATAGACTATTGAGATGAGGAGAGGACGCTACTAGACTATTGAGATGCAGCCCATGTTATCTGAACCATGGGAGATATGAAGCAGGGAGCTTTCAGGTTCATTCAGGGTTAGCAGACACGGCAGGCAGACGGTGAAGTGAAAAGACTACAGTAACTGCAGTCTTTTCCTTTTAAAGGGATAGTTCATCCAACTGTTTACCCAACTGTGAACTATCCCTTTAACCTAATGGTGGTCTTACTATACTACACACAGATGGTCTGTAGATGTAACTAGCTGGTGTCTGTTCCCCTCAGATGGTCTGTAGATGTAACTAGCTGGTGTCTGTTCCCCTCAGATGGTCTGTAGATGTAACTAGCTGGTGTCTGTTCCCCTCAGATGGTCTGTATATGTAACTAGCTGGTGTCTGTTCCCCTCAGATGGTCTGTAGATGTAACTAGCTGGTGTCTGTTCCCCTCAGATGGTCTGTAGATGTAACTAGCTGGTGTCTGTTCCCCTCAGATGGTCTGTAGATGTAACTAGCTGGTGTCTGTTCCCCTCAGATGGTCTGTAGATGTAACTAGCTGGTGTCTGTTCTCCTCAGATGGTCTGTAGATGTAACTAGCTGGTGTCTTCCCATCATCCCTAGCAAACACAGCTGATTCAACTAATTGTGTTCTAAACTGAAGATCATGATTAGTTTATTATTGGAGTCAGGTGTGTTAGCTGGGGCTGGGGGAGAAAGTGTGACACCGATCAGGCCCCATGGACTGGAGTTGCCCATCCCTGGGCTTGAAGACTGTTTTGAAGAATGTTTTACTTGCAATGATTTGACCTACTTTGGTTGAATGCACTGACTGTAAGTTGCTCTGTATAAGTTAAATTACAAAAATTTAACTGTCACCTCCTCATTCCAGGGCGCCCTCCTCTGAGCTGTCTGCTCTGATTGAGAAGCTGCAGAAGAATGCTGACAAGGTGGAGAAGCTCATCTATGAGACGGAGCAGAACCTCAACAAGGTACAGAACCGCAAAGAACCGCATCACACAGAACCTCATAGAACCACTTAGAACATCATAAAACCACACAGAACTGGATAGAATCTCAAAAATCATCATATAACATTGTAGAACCTCATAGAACCACATAGAACCTCAGAACTACGTAGAACCTCATGGAACATCATAGAACATCACAGAACCTTCTGATAGGGTCATACCTTTATAATGCAACAACAACATCATATTGATGAGTCTGGCAGACTGTTTGCGTCCTCCTAATTGGCTCTGTCTGGCTCTCGATGTCTTTGACAACATCATATGATAACGTTTGACTGCTCTGTGTTGTATCAGGATGTGAGTAAGATCAACGAGGGCAAGCAGCCTCTGTACCAGGACGACACCAACAAGCGCATCCTGAACTCTCTGGAGCTGCTGCAAGGCCTGGATGAGGATGCTGTCGACGCAAAACGCCTGCAGCACCCCCAGGCTGAGATGATCGAGCAGGAGTGAGTTATATTATATAGCAGATATACACTATACTAGATATACCTACTGTACCTGCAGCACCGCCAGTCTGAGATGATCGAGCAGGAGTGAGTTATATTGTAGATATACACTACACCAGATATACCTACTGTACCTGCAGCACCGCCAGGCTGAGATGATAGAGCAGGAGTTATATTATATAGTAGATATATACCTACTGTACCTGCAGCACCGCCAGGCTGAGGTGATCGAGCAGGAGTGAGTTATATTATATAGTAGATATGTACCTGCAGCACCACCAGGCTTAGATGATAGAGCAGGAGTTATATTATGTAGTAGATGTATACCTACTGTACCTGCAGCACCGTCAGGCTGAGATGATAGAGCAGGAGTTATATTATATAGTAGATATGTACCTGCAGCACCGCCAGGCTGAGATGATAGAGCAGGAGTTATATTATATAGTAGATATATACCTACTGTACCTGCAGCACCACCAGGCTGAGATGATAGAGCAGGAGTTATATTATATAGTAGATATGTACCTGCAGCACCGCCAGGCTGAGATGATAGAGCAGGAGTTATATTATATAGTAGATATATACCTACTGTACCTGCAGCACCGCCAGGCTGAGATGATAGAGCAGGAGTTATATTATATAGTAGATATGTACCTGCAGCACCGCCAGGCTGAGATGATAGAGCAGGAGTTATATTATATAGTAGATATGTACCTGCAGCACCGCCAGGCTGAGATGATAGAGCAGGAGTTATATTATATAGTAGATATGTACCTGCAGCACCGCCAGGCTGAGATGATAGAGCAGGAGTAAGTCTTAATAAGCTAATACACTAGATATTGTAACTCAACCCTGATCTCCACTCACTCACTCACTCCACTGTTGAGTTCTAACTAACCCTGTGTTCTAACCCTGTGTTCTAACCCTGTGTTCTAACCCTGTGTTCTAACCCTGTGTTCTCTCCTCCAGTATGAAGCAGCTGAGAGAGAGACTGAGTAAGCTGAGAGAGGACCATGACCGCATCTACCACCTGACCCGCTCTGAGGGCCTGCCGAGCGTCAACTGGGGCAAGATCATAGACGAGAAACAGGTGAGGGGAACACGTACACACACGGGCTTGGATATGTGTACACACAGTTCACACACACTTTTACGCAGACAATAACACAAACTTAATATCTTTCTTCCGACCAGGTCAACCTGAAGAACAAAGGTTTTGGTCAGGACCTGCCGACCATAGAGAATGAGGTGGAGGAACACAACATCTTTCACAGTGAGGTGGAGGCCCTGGCCCCTCACATCTCAGCCAGCGACAACAAGGTAGGACTAACAACCAGCTTAGAAACTAACTGATACATTGGATTTATATTCACTCATTTAGTAGTCTATTATCCAGTAAGATAATCATTGCTTTATTTGTAGTACACATATCTGACAACGACGACAACAACCGCTCAAAAAGTTACATTCATGATTTTAAAAAACAGGCATAAATTGTACTAAATTATTGTCAACAATGACCCATTCCTCACAAAGCAAACCTTCATGCATCACATTAAAATGTCGTTATTTAGTCGAGTCTCTTATCCAGAGGGACTTTCAATAACGTAGTTAAAATAACCAGGCGTCTCAGACAGCGACAACAAGGTAGGACTAACAGCCACTCAGGTCAACTCTGGCCCACTTCAGTTAGAAACTGTTGCATTTGAAAAAAACTAAGACTGTTTTTACGTTTGAGGTTTCGCTAAAATACCCGCGTATATACATACAGTGTTACAGAAGTGTAAAGACACAAATCTAGAATAATTTCTGACTTCTCCACACCATTTCCAGTCATTCAATGCGCATAATGTCGCATAGACATGACGTATGTTAGTGAGGATTTTTGTTTCCCCAGTCAAGCTCAGTTTCATTTAATATGCCTGAAAGGAGGGAGTGCACACGGAAAGTTCCATGCAGTAATATTCTCTCTCTAGTTCTCTCAATTTAAGGGGCTTTATTGGCATGGGAAACATATGTTAACATTGTCAAAGCAAGTGAAACAGATAATAAACAAAAGTGAAATAAACAATTTAAAAAATAACAGTAAACATTACACTCTCTCTCTCTCTCTCTCTCTCTCTCTCTCTCTCTCTCTCTCTCTCTCTCTCTCTCTCTCTGTCTCTCTGTCTCTCTGTCTCTCTGTCTCTCTGTCTCTCTCTCTCTCTGTCTCTCTCTGTCTCTCTCTGTCTCTCTCTGTCTCTCTCTGTCTCTCTCTGTCTCTCTCTGTCTCTCTCTGTCTCTCTCTGTCTCTCTCTCTCTCTCTCTCTCTGTCTCTCTCTGTCTCTCTCTGTTTCTCTCTGTCTCTGTCTCTCTCTCTCTCTCTCTCTCTCTCTCTAGGACAATGCCAGTGGCCTCCAGCTGAATTACAACAAGCTCCTGGTAAGATTGACTTTATCTGAAGCATGGACTCAGGGAGAGCTTGAGGAGTGTATATGCATGTACAGTACTTCTATGTGCGTTCAGTATGTCTACAACAGTGTCTGTGTGTACAAAGTGTTGATGTTTTATCCACCTACACCCTGGCTCCCCCCCCCTCCTTCCCTTCCTTTGGCCAGAGTGTGTGTGTAACTCCATAACATTCATCCCAGGATGGTCAGTAGTGATGAATGTGTGTTTCATTCACCATCACCCTTTCCCCCTCTGCTTCCCCTAACCCAGAATATTCTCTCTCTAGTAACTATCTATCCTGTCCCTCCCCAGGCCAGTTCCAGTGTGTAGGTCTCTATAGTAACTATCTATCCCTCCCCAGGCCAGTTCCAGTGTGTAGGTCTCTATAGTAACTATCTATCCTGTCCCTCCCCAGGCCAGTTCCAGTGCTCGACAGCGCCACCTGCTGAGCCTGCGTGACTACATGCAGCGCTGCACCAATGAGCTGTACTGGATGGACCAGCAGGCAGGGGAGAGGATCAACTATGACTGGAGTGACACCAACCTGGACTTCCCTGCTCGTCAGAGACAGTATGAGGTAGAGAGGGACACACAAACACACACACTGTCCTTCACCTGCACTGACAGAGTAATACATTCAGGGTGTTATTTGACACCTGATCCTACATGTTATTTGACACCTGATCCTACATGTTATTTGACACCTGATCCTACATGTTATTTGACACCTGATCCTACATGTTATTTGACACCTGATCCTACATGTTATGTGACACCTGATCCTACATGTTATGTGACACCTGATCCTACATGTTCTTTGACACCTGATCCTACATGTTACATGTGTTGGAACGTAAAGAGGGACTTGTATCTCTTTAAATCTCCCACCAGAACTTCATAAGTAAGTGTCTCGAGTCCAAGGAGGCCACTGTCACGCAGCTGAATGATGATGGAGATAAACTAATCTCTACCAACCATCCTGGCAAGAATGTCATTGAGGTACACACACACACACACACACATCTCTACTTACCATCCTGGGATGAATGTTATGGAGATACACTTCACTTATCCCCTGTCATTCTACTATTGGGGAAAATCCTAACTTCCACTTTAGTCTTTTGTTTGCCTAAGTCATGCATTGATGTCAATGGGAGACTAAGGTAAAACTAGACATTTTTGTTGAAGTTAGGATTCGACCCTACTGAGATTAAAATCAGCAAAATGAATATGGATTAAACAGCAAACAGACTAATGTAACAGACCTCTACTCTACCTCTCAGGCTCACATGGAGGCAGTGCATGCTGACTGGAAGGAGTACCTGAACCTGCTCATCTGTGAAGAGAACCACCTGAAACACATGGACGAGTACCACAAGGTGATTAGCATACTGTAACACAACCCAACCTAACCCTAACTTTAACCCTCATACCACCTGAAACACATGGACGAGTACCACAAGGTGATTAGCATACTGTAACACTATAACACAACCCAACCTAACCCTAACTTTAACCCTCATACCACCTAAAGCACATGGACGAGTACCAAAAGGTGATTAGCATACTGTAACACTATAACACAACCCAACCTAACCCTAACGTTAACCCTAATACCACCTGAAACACATGGATGAGTACCACAAGGTGATTAGCATACTGTAACACAACCCAACCTAACCCTAACTTTAACCCTCATACCACCTGAAACACATGGACGAGTACCACAAGGTATTAGCATACTGTAACCCAACCCAACCCAACATAACCTTAACCCTCATACCACCTGAAACACATGGACGAGTACCACAAGGTGATTAGCATACTGTAACACAACCCAACCTAACCCTAACTTTAACCCTCATACCACCTGAAACACATGGACCACTACCACAAGGTGATTAGCATACTGTAACACTATAACACAACCCAACCTAACCCTAACTTTAACCCTCATACCACCTGAAACACATGGACCACTACCACAAGGTGATTAGCATACTGTAACACTATAACACAACCCAAACTAACCCTAACTTTAACCCTCATACCACCTGAAACACATGGACGAGTACCACAAGGTGATTAGCATACTGTAACCCTATAACCCAACCTAACCCTAACTTTAACCCTCATACCACCTGAAACACATGGACCACTACCACCAGGTGATTCAGAGCAACAAGTATTCAGAAAGCATCAGTTTAAGAAATCCTGAATGTTTGAACAGGGTCATTGGATTTTGATAGGCCTGTGTACAAAGCAACAGCTTGCGAGTTACAGACTTGGCATGTCATGGCATGTGAACAAAGTTGGTTAAGGCAGAGACCGACTGCCAGCCAGTTTACCTTAGTGTAAATCAACTCTGAGCAGCTTTCAGTCATTTGTTACATCAGTGTTTTTCCTGACTGCGTCTATTTTCTCTCCAGTTCCACAAAGAGGCCAGGGACACCCAGGATCTTCTGAAGAGACTGGAAACAGAGGTCAACCAGAAGTACAAACCAGAGTTCAAGGACATGTACCAGATGGAGAGCCTCATCAGAGACCTGGACGTGAGTGGACTTTATAACTACAATGTTTTGCTATGAGTAGGCTTTCTAACTACTTTAGTTTACTGAGAATGGGCTTTACACTACTGTAGTTTACTAAGAGTGGGCTTTACACTACTGTAGTTTACTAAGAGTGGGCTTTACATTACTGTAGTTTACTGAGAGTGGGCTTTACACTATTGTAGTTTACTGAGAGTGGGCTTTACACTACTGTAGTTTACTAAGAGTGGCCTTTACACTACTGTAGTTTACTGAGAGTGGGCTTTACACTACTGTAGTTTACTAAGAGTGGGCTTTACACTACTGTAGTTTACTGAGAGTGGGCTTTACACTACTGTAGTTTACTAAGAGTGGGCTTTACTGGAGTTTACTAAGAGTGGGCTTTACACTACTGTAGTGTACTAAGAGTGGGCTTTACTGTAGTGTACTAAGAGTGGGCTTTACACTACTGTAGTTTACTAAGAGTGGGCTTTACTGTAGTGTACTAAGAGTGGGCTTTACACTACTGTAGTTTACTAAGAGTGGGCTTTACTGTAGTGTACTAAGAGTGGGCTTTACACTACTGTAGTTTACTAAGAGTGGGCTTTACACTACTGTAGTTTACTAAGAGTGGGCTTTACACTACTGTAGTTTACTAAGAGTGGGCTTTACGCTACTGTAGTTTACTACATGTATGGGGGACAGATCTGTTTCTGCTTCAGCCAAACAACGACAAAGCAGTTGGATAAAGCAGAGACAATTATTTCTGGCGTACAGGTCTGTCTGCTTACCAGGCTAGTTTACAATCTCAATCAAGAAAATCTTGATTTTTACAAATGTATTAGCCTTAGTCTTAGAACTATAAATCCAAAATGCTCTTGAAAAAACCCTAACTGTGTTTGTGTGTGTTTGTGTGTGTTTGTGTGTGTTTGTGTGTGTTTGTGTGTGTTTGTGTGTGTTTGTGTGTGTGTGCAGGACCAGGCGAAGGCCATGGACCACTTTGATGAGCGTGTGATGGCTCTGGAGAAGCGCAGCCTACAGGTTCTCCCTCTCCAGTTCCGTAGGAACACCCCTCAGAAGCTGCTCCCCGTCGAGGCGCTGTGTGAGTTCGACACTGACGAGGTAAACCTGGATATACCACCACCCTACTCTAGATTCAGACTGATACCTTGCCAACTATCCTCCTCCACACACACGCTTCTTTGTGTCAATCATTCTACGATTTTGTCTCTTTCCCCTCTCTCCTTCTTCCCTTCTCTCCTTCCTCTCCATCTCCTCCACTCCCTCCCTTTCTCACTCTCCTTTTCTGTCTCCAGTCATTCTCTAATCCCTATGTGTGGTGTGTTTTTCTGTTATCATGACTAAGGCTGTCTGACTGCACCACATCTTTTCTCTCCTCTTTACCTCCTTCACTCTCGCTCCTTTAATTCCAGTCCCCTAAATGTGGTTTTGTGTATTTAAATCCTCTAAGAGGCCAGGCCTGTGCTCTGCATCTTATTTAAGCCTTCAGGGGATCAGCCGCAGGCTGAGGGGGTTTTAGGAGTGGATTTTGTGAGCTGGAGAGCGAGGTGTGTGTGGTGTGTGTGGTGTGTGTGGTGTGTGTGGTGTGTGTGTGTGTGTGTGTGTGCCGCAGTCGAGAGAGCTCTTAAGATTTAGGAACCGGATCAGACAGTGAGGGGAAACGTGGTGTTGTGTTTAGATTTGTTTTTGTGACCTGACCGGTAAAAACTGTGAACTCTAGTTTACTAACTAGGGCTTAGTGTTTCCCTGGTCAGGAAAAGCTAAGGGCCTTATCCAAAGTGGTTCAGTGAGTGAAACACTGTTGTGTTCTAGTTGTCCCATGCTGATTTAGTGAGTCAACCTCTATGCTGTGTTCTGGTTGTCCCATAGCAGTTCAGTTATTGAAACTCTATGTTCTGTTCTGGTTCTTCCATACCAGATCAGTCAGTGAAACTCTGTGTAATGTTGTGGTTGTCCATCCCAGGGTCAGACCAGTGATTTAAACTCTGTGTAATGTTGTGGTTGTCCATCCCAGGGTCAGATCAGTGCTTTAAACTCTGTGTAATGTTGTGGTTGTCCATCCCAGGGTCAGATCCTGCGTGGAGAGAGGTACACCCTCCTGAGTAACAAGGGGCCCAAGTGGGAGGTGAAGGACGCGGCCGGGCGTAAACTGACCGCTCCAGGGGCCTGCTTCATGATCCCCCCCACAGACCCAGAGTCTGTCTCCATCTCCAACAAGTGAGTGTGTGTGTGTTATGGGGGCCGGGTGGAGAGGGGTGTGTGTATGAGTGTGGTGTGTGTGTGACGGGGTGGGGGGGTGCAAGTGTCTACCTGCTATGTGCCTGAGATTGTGTTGTTTCCCAAGACAGTATACTTGTACACTGTGTAACAGTGTCTTGTGTTTCCAGTCTGGCCACCCAGCAGAAGGGTATTAAGATGAAGGTGTCTGGCAGTAAGACCACCCTGGTCAAACGCCTGGAGGAACTGAAGAAAGACTGCACCGCTGGCTCTGGTAGGTACTGTTATGTCATGTTATGGCATGTCATGTCATGGTATGTCATGTCATGTCATGTCATGTTATGTCATGGTATGTCCCTGTCTCGACCTCTGAATGCTCGGCCAACTGACATTTACTCCTGTTGCACCCTCTGTAACAGGGGTCTCCAGCCTTTTCTAGCATGAGAGATACTTTTTAAAAATTGAAACGTTGCGAGCTACTGATTTTTCTTTTTATAGCTTTTAAATAGTCACATTCTTCTCTTCTCCTCGACCCTGCAACTCGTCCCCGGGTCCTTGGTGTACAAGAGATGTCAATATACCTGGTAAAATAATGGTTAATAAACCGTATTCAGCATGACAGCCCCATAAAATCCCCTTTTGTATTTTCCCGAATTCTGTTTTCTCTGTTTTTTATTTGTCCTGGTTTTGCCTCCGTTTTGTACAAATTTAGATTTTTGAGTGTATTTCCCCTTTAATTGTGCATCTAGCGAGAGAGGAATGTGTCAACCTAGCGATGCTTCTGTTAAGCCTACTGCAGCACATGTCATGGCAGAGTTTGTAAAACAATGGCCACCCAATTCATACAAATAATCATGATATAGTTCTGTCAGCTAAGCCTACTTTGCGGTTAATATTTAATTGAGAAGGTTTTTGGGGAAAGTCTTTCTGTCTACCCACAAGGTCATCATTAGCATCGCTAACTGGCTACATGGATTGATAAACAAACACTCACTCCAGACAGACGGGGGCAATATTGCTGGAAATGTGTTGACAGATATTGTGTTACGTTTGGATTTTGAAGCCAGTAGTGGCTAACCAGGGGTGGGATAATGTCAATGCGGCTTTGATTGGATGGTAGCCTGGAGCTTTATGTTTCTGACAGTTTGCGATGGAACCAATGAACAGTGGTGGAAAAAGTACCCAATTGTCATACTTGAGTAAAAGTAAAGATATTAAATATACTTAAGTATCAAAAGTAAATCGAATTGATAAAATGCACTTAAGTATCAAAAGTAAAAGTATAAATCATTTCAAATTCCTTATATTAAGCAAACCAGACGGCACCATTTTCTTTCTTTCTTTTTTTACGTATAGCCAGAGGACATACTCCAACACTCAGACATAATTGACAAACAAAGTATTTGTGTTTAGTGAGTTCGCCAGATCAGAGGCTGTAAATGTTCTCTTGATAAGTGCATGAATTTGACCATTTTCCTGTCCTGCTATGCATTCAAAATGTAACTAGTACTTTTGGGTGTCAGGGAAAATGTATGGAGTAAAAAGTACATTATTTTCTTTAGGAATGTAGTGAAGTAAAAGTAAAAGTTGTCCAAAAAAATAAATAATTGTAAAGTACAGATACCAAAAAAAACTACTTAAGTAGTACTTGAAAGTATTTTTACTTAAGTACTTTTAGAATTACATTGCATGCTACTCGTAGGTGGGATATGAGCTACTGCAGACCCTGATCTATAACCACTGTGATTATTATTTCACCCTGCTGGTCATCTATGAACGTCTCAACATCTTCAAGAACGATCTGGCCTTAATGGCCTTGTACTCTTATAATCTCCACCCGGCACAGCCAGAAGAGGACTGGTCACCCCCTCAGAGCCTGGTTCCTCTCTAGGTTTCTTCCTAGGTTCCTACCTTTCTAGGGAGTTTTTCCTAGCCACCGTGCTTCTACATCTGCATTACTTGCTGTTTGGGGTTTTAGGCTGGGTTTCTGTATAAGCACTTTGTGACATCTGCTGGTGTAAAAAGGGCTTTATAAATAAATGTGATTGATTGGTTGGTATGTCTTGTTATTTCATGGTTTGTCATATTACTACTGGAGTTAATCACTACAACTACAGCTTAAAAAAATAAAATTAAATGGAATGATTTTGTAGGCCGTTGTGATTGTCTGATTGTGAATGTGATGTTATGTTGAGTGTCTGGTTCTATAGGATTGTTGTGTGTGTGTGTGTAGTCATATAATAATAATATAATATAATAATAATAATAATATGCCATTTAGCAGACGCTTTTATCCAAAGCGACTTACAGTCATGTGTGCATACATTTTTACGTATGGGTGGTCCCGGGGATCGAACCCACTACCCTGGCGTTACAAGCGCCATGCTCTACCAATTGAGCTACAGAGGACCACATATCTGATTTTGTGTATGTTATTTTGGTGTGTGTGATTGATTGTGTATGTGATGTTGTGATTGTTGTGACTGGTTGTATATGATTGTTGTGTGTGTTATTTTGGTGTGTGATTTATTGATTGATTGATTGATTGATTGATTGTGATTTAATATTGTAGACAAGGATGAGCAGCAGTGTCGCCAGCTGATGGCCGGTCTGGACAAGGTGACCAGTGATCTGGACAAACAGGAGAAGGCCATCTACGCTCGAGTACGCCCCCCGCTGGAGCACACCAGGCCACTGCAGGACAGCGCTGACCGCCTGCAGGACATGAAGGTAGTTCAGCGTTTTTCTCTTTCTCTGCACAGAGGGTGTACAGAGGTAGAGATGCTTTTCTTACTCTCCTCTTCTCCTGTCTGCCTCTGGCACTATTTAGACTAGAATCCTTTCGATAAAGTTTTCAAAACCATTTAATCCTACCAAAGAAAGTTTGACAGGTTTAATGCAGGAAGTACTATTAGTAGTTCCAGGAAGTCTACACTGTGTTATACTTATCCCATTTTCTTCCACCAGGACATTGCGGCCGTGGTTCGTAAGATCGAGCCGGAGAAGTCGTCCAAGGTGAGGGAGGCTGAGAAGTTCCTGACCTCTAACCCTAAATGTGCCAGCGCCCCTCAGCTGAACGGCAAGGTGAACGAGGCCAACAATAAATATGACAAGATCAACCTGCTGCTCAAGTGCTCAGAGGACAAGTAAGTAGCTTTTTACTTGACTTATAGTAGTTAGAGAAAAGGTCCTCCTTGTTACTTTATACTTTGTATAAGAGAGTTTTCCTGTTTTACTAAGATGACAAACCTGTAGGCTACTATTACACAATATTTAAACTCATTTAAGTGTCACATGAATCAAATAGAATGGAATCATATCATGTGTTTGTTTACAGGCTTCAGAATTCCAACCGCCTGGAGAACTCCCTTCAAAACGGGAAAACTTTATTGTCCAGCTATGAGAACAAGCTGGCCAGGGAGGAAGTCGCCCCAGCAGACATCTCATCTCTGGAGATGACACAGCGCCAACTGGCTGTAAGATGGCTGTCCTTCTATCTCTTGTTTATTCTAATCAGGATTCATATTTAGATCCTCTCCACAAAGGAAATGTATTGTATTTTTACAGTTCAGATACAAAGACCGAAGCAAATTTGCTAATGACATAGAGTAAAAATGCATGATGAACTGGAAGATCTGAGCTACATACCATATCTCAAGTTTATCCTAGTTGGGGCAGAATTTCTCCATACACACAATTCAACCTCACTTCCTCTCCTGACAGGATATTGCATCAGAGCTGAAGACCAAGAGGTCCGCGGTGACGGAGACGGAGGCTAACCTGCGTGCGGCCAAAGGCAGCTGTGACACCATGGCAACCAAGCTGCAGGAGCACTGCCCTGACATCGAGAGGCAGGAGGGCGAGGTTCAGAAGCTGAACAAACGCTACGACAACCTCAACAGGCAGATCGACACCAGGTAAAGGGACTGACATAACTTTCAAATCAATTCAAATCTAATTCTATTAGTTGCGTACACATATTTAGCAGATGTTATCGTGGGTGTAGTGAAATGCTTGTGTTCCTAGCGCCAACAGTACACTAATAACAATGCAAATCAAAAAAATACAAATGAAAGGAATATAGAAATATTAGAATGAGCAATGTCAGACTCCGGAATATAAATATATATGTATATGATGGTGTGTATAGACATTATGGACAGTATATGGATAGAAAAGGCGTGTACAGCAGTAGGCCTTGACTAGAATACAGTAAATAGATATGAAGTGTGTAAAACAGTATGTAAACATTATTAAAGTGACGAGTCTTCAATGATTATGTACCATACATAGGGCAGCAGTCTCTAAGGTGCTGTTGAACACTGTGGCTGCGTTCCGATTTTCTACCCTTCTCTAGAACTCAAAATCATTGGATTGGTGCAAGTATGACTGGAGGGAGTTTCCATTTCCAACATATTTCTTACACCAGTCAATTTAATTTTAAATCCATAAGGGGAAGTGTACAAGTGCACACTTCGGGAGAAGGGTAGAGAATCGGAATGTGACCTTTGACTCTTTTAAGAGCACAGCTCATCCACACATTATATTTGTGAGGTGAGAGGACTGATTGGACTGATTGAGCGTTCATCGCCCTTTACTACTGGTAAAAAAAGAAGGTTGAAGCCAAGAACAAGACTCATCATAGCCGGTCCTGTATTGTGGTTTTACTATAATAGACGTCACTTGACATTGTGTTGTGGAATGTTATATTCACGTTGTGGTATGTTACATTCACGTTGTGTTGTGGGTATGTTACAGAACTCAGAGCCTGCAGAGGGCTAAGATGTCGTACAACAACTACCGCAGTGATTACGACAACCTGAACAGCTGGCTGTCCCGCGTGCCAAACTATGAGCCAACTGAGAAGGACAACCTCAGTCAGGTGGAAACCAAGCTGGTAAACCAGAAGGTAAGTGGTTGAGGATGGAATAGGGTGAAGTTACCCCTAGACGCTGATTTCTGATTTTCCCACTAATGGTTAATGTTAGGATTGGGGAGGGGAAGGTGATTTTAGATCTGTACCTAGGGGAAACGTCACCCCGGCGCGGTTGAGGATAGTCAGGTGTTCCGAATTTTGCAACCCTGTCCTGGACTAAAAACATTTTCAGCTGAGAGGTTCCAGTCAGTTTTCTAGTTGTAATGTAAATAGTACTCTTTTGATCCAAAGAATTAGACTCTAGTCCTCTACCTCTAATGGTCCTGTTATGTTTCTCGGTCTAAAATGTTGATTGCCGTGTTGTTGTTTTCACAGAACCTGCTCTCCGACATTAAAAAGAAGGAGTCTGACTTGAACAACGTATCAAAAAATGCCCAACTTTACCAGCAAGCCGTCAAGGTAGGGGAATGAACACTGATAGACACATCCATTCTGATTAACTACTGCGAGGAGAAATGTTTACAATTTGAAGTAACTATTTCTCTCATCTCTCTCTCTTTCTTCCTCTCAATTATAATTGATTTTACTAATTTGTCTGTGTTTGCAGGAATATGAGAATGATACTGAAATGTTCAAGTCTATTCTGGACCTTGAAGACGGGCTGGTCCCTCAGACCTACAAGAGAAGCAGACTGGAGTCCCCTGCACTCAGGGTCAAGGAAGAGGTAAGGAAGACTGCGGCCCAAATGGCACCCGTTTCACTATTTAGTGCACTACTTTTTGGACTCTGGTCATAAGGCCCTGGTCAAAAGTAGTGCACTAGATAGGGAATAGGGTGCATGGGTCCTGGTCAAAAGTAGTGCACTAGATATGGAATAGGGTGCCATTTGAGAGACAGCCCTTGACTATAACCTTAATGCATATTACATGTTGTAATGTGATCCAATTTGTAAGTCGCTCTGGATAAGAGTGTCTGCTAAATGATGTAAATGTAAATGTATACATTTTGATACATTTTCAGGAAGACTTTTGAACGATATCTTCCAATTAACATTCTGGAAATGCCCCTGGTTTCATGCATTTCATAATTTCCTTGTTTACAGGAATCTGCCATTGAAGCGAAATTCACCGAAGTGAATGCAGTTAACAAGCAAAGGCTGGCGAATCTGCAGTTTGCCCAAGGCCTTATGAATCAGGTGCTCCTGAATGTTCAACAATCAATGTTGCACATCTTTATAAAGATCGAAAATTAATTGAAATGTCACATAATTCTAAATAAACATCATAGCCATTACTTCTAAAAAATAACCCCAGCCTCTTCTCCCTCTCTCAGCAATCAGACGTGATCGTCTGCAACAATGTCCAGCAAGTCAAATCTGCCGCTCCCGGAGAAGAAGCCTGGAGGATCGAGAGTCAACTGAAGGACGAGATCCAGAGGAGGGAGCAGCTGGAGAAGGATCTAGAGAAAATCCAGACAGACATCTACATGTTGGAGGGCCAGAAGCCGGAGGACACCGTCGTCAAGAAGGAGATCATCAAGAAGGTTCCGGATCCTACTCTGGTCGACGAGGTCCACAATGTCCGTCAGAAGCTGTCGGACGAAACCCGGGCCACCCGGGCCATGGACAACGAGCTGGAGGCACTGAGGCTGAAGCTGCGCGGCATCGAAACAGAGATCAAAGAAGGAGCACAGCAGTACACCGTGAAGGAGGTGCTGCGTATCGAGAGGGACCGCGGCCAGGAGGAAGAGGTGAGGAGGCTCAGGGAGGAGCTGGAGGAGCTGAGGAGGAAGAAGACCATCAAGGACAATGAGGTGGTCCAGATCACGAAGCAGGTGACGCTCCTGGCGCAGCAGAAGTCCAAGGAGCAGGAGGTGATCACAGAGGAGGAGGTGATTAAAGTGCAGAACGACCCGCAGCTGGAGAGCGAGTACCGCATCCTCCTGGACAGGAAGCAGAAGGAGCAGGAGAACAGGAAGCAACTGGAGGACGAGCTGCGCTTCCTCCAGGACAAGCTCCGCAGGCTGGAGAAGGAGAAGTCCATGGCCGAGGAGAAGATCTCCATCAAGGAGGTGCTGAAGGTGGAGAAGGATATCGCCTTCGAGAGGGAGGTAGAGAACCTCAGGAGGCAGCACGAGGATGAGAAGGCCAAGCACCGGTCTTCCCAAAGGGAGCGCGCCGACCTCCAGAGGAAGATCTCCAGCCTAGAGGAGGAAAAGTCAAGGGTCATAGTTCAGGAGAAGGTGAGGGAGATCGTCAGGCCAGACCCCAAGGCTGAGGCTGAAGTGGCCAACCTGCGCATGGAACTGGTAGAGCACCAGAGGAGGTACAGAGACACCGACCAGCAGCTGAAGTCCCACCAGGACGAGCTGAAGATGCTGAGAAACAGAGGTCCGCAGATCGAGGTCAAGGAGATCATCAAGGAAGTCATCAAGTACAAGACGGACCCGCAGACCGAGAGGGAGCTGGAGAAGCTCCGCAATGAGATTGTGGACAAGACGCACCAGACGGAGAAGTCAGAGATGGAGATCAGGCAGCTGAGGGACGAGATTCAGCGGTGGAAGGACACCAAGCCCCAGGTGCAAATTAAAGAGGTGGTTAACGAGGTGCTGGAGTACAAAGAAAACCCCAAGACCAAGGAGGAGATTGAGATCCTGAAGAGGAAGCTGGCGGACGAGCAGAAGAAACGCCTGGACCTGGAGAGGGAGCGATCAGCTAATGAGGAGAAGATCCGGCTAAGGAAGATCGACCTGTCCCAGGTCAGGGAGAAGTTGGTCCAGCAGGAGGTGGTTAAGATGGAGGAGGACCCATTACTGAGGTCAGAGTGCAACACCTTCACGCAGAGCATCAACAATGAACAGAAGCAGAGGGAGACCCTGAAAGTGGAGCTCTACCAACTTCAGAGGCAGAAGGCCGACCTGGACGCACAGCTGGAGGAGCTGGAGCGAGAACGTCGGGCCAGGCGCGATGCAGAGCTGGAGATCCAGAGGCTGAGGGTCAGGCTGAATGAGATGGAGGTCATGGACAAGGAGAACAGGGAGAGAGTCACAGTGAAACAGATGGTGGTTCTCCAGCAGGACCCCCAGCAAGAGAAAGAGCACTCTATCCTCAAGCTGCAGGTGGAGGAGGAGAGACACAAGCGTACCCTGCTGGAGAAGGAGCTGAATGTCCTGCTCCAGCAGCAGGTCACCCTGGAGAGGATTGAGGTGAAGGAGAAGGTGGTGCGCACCGAGACCATCCAGGTGGAGAAGGACCCTGAGGCCGAGATGGAGATCGAGAAGATGACAAGGACGCTGGACCAGGAGAAGAGGAGGAGGCTGGAGCTGGACCAGGAGCTGGGCAGCCTCAAGTCCCGCCTGTCCGACATGGAGTTCACCAACACCAAGTCGTCCAAGGAGCTGGACTACATCCGCGACGAGAGCAGCCGCCTCCAGCAGGAGAACCAGAGGCTACAGAACGACATCCGCAGGCTGCAGTCCGAGATCCAGATCACCTCCACGGAGACCCGGAGCATCTCCAACTCGGCCCCCATGGAGAACGGGAAGAACCTGGAGCTGAGGCTGGACTCGCTGCAGGGGGAGCTGGCCGAACTGAGGGCCATCACCAGGCAGAAGGATGAGGAGATCGAGAAGCTGCAGAAGGGCCTGGCGGCGATCCAGATCAAGAGGGAGCAGAGGGAGAGTCACCTGAGGAGATCCATCGTGGTCATCGACCCCGACTCGGGCAAGGAGATGCGGCCGGAGGAGGCCTACAAGCTGGGACTGATTGACTGGAAGATGTTTGTGAACCTCCAGAGCCAGGAGTGCGACTGGGAGGAGATCAGCGTCAAGGGCCCCAAGGGGGAGTCCTCTGTTCTCCACGACAGGAAGTCTGGGAAAAAGTTCTCCATTGAAGACGCCCTGAGGGCTGGGAATATCACCAACCGCCAGCTGCAGCAGTACCATAACAAAGAGATCACCATACAGGAGTTCGGGGTCATGGTGTCGGGAAAGACCAAGTGAAAGAAAAACATCTGAAGAAAACTACTTTTTTAACTGTCTATTTTTCTATCCGACTACCATGAGATTGAAAATGTGTGCCATTTCTTGGTTTTGGATTTCACTACATTTAATTTTTCCAAAATGTTTTAATTCCAACGTTCTTGATCTAACATTAAACAATATGTTAGTTTATATCTTCCTCCTCTCTCTCTCTAAACTCTACATTGCACTGTTATTATATTTATTTTCAAATTCATAATACACTATAAATGCAAAAACTGGTGTTCTGGTTTTAAATGAGGGTTAACGTGGTGGCTGTATTTGTAGCCAACATACATTTAAATGGTTGTAGACTGATTTTCTGTCTGTCCCTGGAGTAAACTTGTTAAACTATTTACACTGGGTACAGGGTTAGAGGTAATACTTTAAATATCTTTATTTTGTTTTTGATGTGGGATTGAATTACATACACAAGGATATGAATGGATATTGTTAATGTCGGTCTGTGGTATGCTACTGTAAAACTGTCTCTCAGTTGTCCTGTTTTACATGTCTTACATAAGAAATAAAACAGTAAAATGTTGAAGGGTAAACTTGTGTGTTTCTTTAAAAAGTAGGCCTTGGGTATAAATTACAGTTTTAAACACCAATATAGATTTACAAAGATATATATTGCTTGTAGATAAGCAAGATAAATCATCCTTTAGGCCTATGTTCCACAGACGAAGCTCATATCTATTGGAAGAAATAACTGTACAGCTTTTCTGAAAAACCACCAGATTCCTGCTGAGCTCAAGGACAGATCTGATCAACGAAGCAATCAGTTAGACAAATCGCTGAAGATAGAGGGTGTGTTTGTAATGGTGAACGAACAGTCCTCCCACCAACCAAACCAGCCAAAACCATCCACGGCTTTCTCCCATAGCCTTCAGTAGGCTACATGAAGGTCATCATTACCCATATAAAAAAATACTATATTATACTACAGTCTAAATACTGTAGTGTTTCTATATTTATATACAATAGTATTCACTGTAGTGTTTTTGTAGACATGCCTGTAGTACACTGTAGTATTTACTGTAGTGTTTTTGAGGACATGATTAGTATTTACTGTTGTTTTTGAGGACATGACCGTAGTATTTACTGATGTGTTTTTGCGGACATATCTAAGTTCTTGCGGTGCCGACTAGTGCTGAAATGGCACAACTACCAGATTACACCAGTTACTGTTTAATGAGGGGACCACCTCAACCAGAACATAAGACACCACCAGTTACTGTTTAATGAGGGGAATACCTCAACCAAAACATAAGACCCAGGTTGGTGACATGCCACCTATTGAGTTGTATCAACAGTTCGGAGCAATGCAATGGCCCAGACAACACCTTAGCAAAAATATACCCATTTTATTACAACTGTCACATCTAAACATTAGACTAGTTCTAGGTCCATTTAAGAGAAACAGTACAGAATCAGATATGAAGAACAAGCTAGGTTTATTAAAGCTTAGAGGATTAGGTTTGCTTGTTTGACACAGATAATACACGTTAGCAAGAGTACTCCAAAATCACTTCTTAGATCTGTTACTTCCACTAGCTTCCTGAAATACAACACAGAGATTCAGCTGACCAAGTTCACAGGATGACCAAAAAGAATGGGAGACCATACTGTTCAGATGGTAGAAAAGAAAGAACAGATTACGTACACAATAGATATTTCAGAAATACAATTCACTTTACTTAAAGAGGGCTACTGTACCTCAAACCAGCAAAGCCTCTCCAGACAAACCAACTGAAAACCAAAAAAATGACATTATTGCAGAGGATGAATGGACATCTTGAATATTGTCACACATTAATAAACTCATAATGGTCAAACTCAGCACACACCATTCAGATCAATCGACCCGTTGTAAGTACCGGTACTATTAGTATTCTATTGTAAACTGTAGTCTTTTTTATTTTTTTTATGTGGGTGTACAATCCATTCACCCTGGATATATGTCCCAAATGGCACCCTATTCCCTACATAGTGCACTACTTTTAACCAGAGTCCATAGGGGGTTGGTCTAAAGTAGTGCACTATGTAGGGAATAGGGTGCCATTTGGGATAACGCCTCGGACACAGTGGACTAGACAGACCGTCCCGATGGGGCTTATGATAGGAAATACACAAAAATATAATTAGAACAATTAATCCTGGGATTTTGATGAAATGACCAAAATCTGGTCTAGACAGACAATGTAATCTTGTGTTATGTAAGAAAAACTATTCACCAACTCATGCAAAATGGGTGCATCTCAAAATGCATTACTTTTGACCAGATCCTTATGGCCCCTTGTCTAAAGTATACACTATATGGAATAGGGTGCCATTTGGGACGCAAACTCAGACCTAAGAGATGTCTTATCCAGATCCCTCCTGCCTTTTCTAAATGAATAGAAATACCTTACGGCATCTGACTGAAATTTAGTGTCTGTGTTTATTGCAGTATCAGAATAATGTTGTGAGGAAATGATTTCGCCACTAGGAGAATTTCTATTTTCAAGTCTGCTTTTATGAATAAAACCTTGATTGAAATGTTCCACTTGTTCCATGGTCAGATGTCATTCAGGGAAGACAAAGGACTTTAGTAGGTGTCTGATTGATAAAACACTCATTAGGATAATGATGTAATATGCATTGTTTTGGTTTAACTAGATTAGTAAGAAGTAGGCTAATTGTAACACAGGTGATTTACAGTCAAATATGAATAACTGTAGCTGACTTTATACCACTGTATTGTAGGCCCTATTGTGAGGTGAGGGTTTCCAATCAAGAGATAAACTCACCTAATTGTAGGCTCTATTGTGAGCGATCAGACTAATAAAAACACAATTTCTTTTTTTTGTTGTCATTTTAGCAGATGCTCTTATCCAGAGCGACTTACAGGTGCAATTAGGGTTAAGTGCCTTGCACAAGGGCACATCGACAGATATTTCACCTAGTTGGCTCAGGGATTAGAACCAGCGACCTTTCGGTTACTGGCACAACGCTCTTAACCACTAAGCTACCTGCCGCCCAGTGGTGCATCAGGGAAAGGTTAAATAGCGCGACATGTTACACACCAAACATAAAAACCTATCCTTTATAAAGACTTCTAGAAACAGATTTAGCATTGCATAGGCCTACAGACAAAAGGGGTTGTCTGGGTCTGTGAATATTACCTTCATCTCATTCATTCATGTTGGGAATGTTATTTTATTTGTCACATGCGCCGAATACAACAGGTGTAGACTTTACTGTGAAATGCTTACTTACAAACCCTTTCCCAACAATGCAAAGTACCAAAAAATTGCAAAATAAATAAAGGAAATAGTAACACAATAAAATAACAGTAACGAGGCTATATACGAAGAGTACCGGTACCGAGTCAATGTGCAGGGGTACCAGTTAGTTGAGGTAATTGAGATAATATGTACATGTTGGTAGGGGTAAAAGTGACTAGGCAATCGGAATAGATAATAAACAGAGTAGCAGCAGCAGATGTGAAGTGTGAAAGTGTGTCTATGCATTTGTGTGTGTGTGTGTGTGTGTATGTGTGTGTGTGTGTGTGTGTGTGTGTGTGTGTGTGTGTGTGTGTGTGTGTGTGTGTGTGTGTGTGTGTGTGTGTGTGTGTGTGTATGTGTGTGTGTGTGTGTGTGTTGGAGTCAGTGTAGTATGTGTGAGTGTGTGGGTAGAGTCCAGTGAGTGTGCATAGAGCCAGTGCGCTGAGAATCTGTGCAAAAATAAGGGAGTCAATGCAAATTGTCCAGGTAGCCATTTGATTAACTGTTCAGCAGTCTTATTGCTTGGGGGTAGAAGCTGTTCAGGAGCCTTTTGGTCCCAGACTTGGTGCTCCAGTACCGCTTGCCGTGCGGTCGCAGAGAGAACAGTCTATGACTTGGATAGTTGGAGTCTGAACATTTTAAGGGCCTTCCTCTGACACCGCCTGGTATAGAGGTCCTGGATGGCAGGGAGCTCGGCCCCAGTGATGTACTGGGCCGTATGCACTACTCGCTGTAGCTCCTTGCGGTCAGCTGCCAGGCAGTTGCCATACCAGGCGGTGATGCAGCCAGTCAAGATGCTCTCAATGGTGCAGCTGTATAACTTCTTGAGGATCTGAGGCCCCATGCCAAATCTTTTCAGCCTCCTGAGGGGGAAGAGGCGTTGTTGTGCCCTCTTCACGACCACCGTCGTGTCGTCAGAAAACGTAATGATGGTGTTGGAGTCGTATGCAGCCACGCAGTCATGGGTGAACAGGGAGTAAAGGAGGGGACTAAGCACACACCCATGTGGGGCCCCCGTGCTGAGGGTCAGCGTGGTGGATGTGTTGTTGCCTACCCTCACCACCTGGGGGGCGGCCCGTGAGGAAGTCCAGGATCCAGTTGCAGAGGGAGGTGTCATTTAGACAGGTTACCTTGGCGTTCTTGGGCACAGGGACTATGGTGGTCTGCTTGAAACATGAAGGTATTACAGACTGGGTCAGAGAGAGGTTGAAAAAGTCAGTGAATAAACTTGCCAGCTGGTCAGCACATGCTCTGAGTAAGCGTCCTGGTAATCCGTCTGGCCCTGCGGCTGTGTGAATGTTAACCTGTTTAAAGGTCTTACTCACATCGGCTACGGAGAGCGTGATCACACAGTCGTCTGGAACAGCTGGGGCTCTCATGCATGGTTCAGTGTCCTTGTTCAGTGGTCCTCTGTAGCTCAATTGGTAGAGCATGGTGCTTATAATGCCAGGGTAGTGGGTTCGATCCCCGGGACCACCCATACGTAAAAATGTATGCACACATGACTGTAAGTTGCTTTGGATAAAAGCGTCTGCAAAATGGCATATTATATTATTCAGCCGACTGAGAAACATAGAATATTACAGTTCTTCAGCTCATATTGATAGGATAGTGTTGAACGGAGCTCGTCCAGTTTATTCTCCAATAATTGCATGTTCGCCAATAGAACAGAGGGTAGAGGCCGTTTATCCACTCGTTGACGTAGTCTCGTCAGGTATCCTGCACGCCAGCCTCTATAACGCTGCTCCTTCCTTTTTCGAGTGTCGGGGATTTGGGCCTGGTACGGGAAGAGCAGTATGTCATTCGCCGCTGACTCATTGAAGTAGAAATCCTTATCCAAATTGAAGTTAGTGATCGCTGTTTTGATATCCAGAAGCTCTTTTAAGTCATAGAAAACGATGGCGGAAATATTACATACAAAAAAAAGTTAAGATCATCACTAAAAAACTAAATAGCACAATTGGTCAGGAGCCTGTAAAACGGCTGCTATTCCCTTCAGCGCCATTATGAATTTATCCTGATGCTGTTGCTGTGTAAATAAACGAACACTGATACAGATAAACAAACAAACCTCTTCAGTACACTCAACCACGCTCACCTTTATTCTCAAACAGAGACTTCATGGTCCCCAAAATGGTTGCACACGATGCAAGAGCAAACCCTACAGTGGACCGTCAAGAGAAAGCTCTCATCCAGGCAGGGGGGATTTTATACCTGTTACATGTCCTCACCCATTGAGATAAGGGCAGTGCACCACCCACCCCCCATTACAGTTGTTGAGGGGCATACCCATTGAGATGTAATAGTGCACCACCCCACCCCCTAGTTGCACATGAGGGCACATAAGAGAAACTGAATCTCTAGTCTAGATGAATTAAAGTATCTGATTGAAACTGCCCTCTAGTCTTGTCTAGGGATACAGTATACAATTTAGACTGTTTGGCGGTTTGGGTCGTCACTAGTTACCACAAGCACAAAGTCATAATAATGGCTAAACCGCTAAACTGATTGTCTTAAAATCTTATTTTAAACGTAACCTTAACCACACTGCTCTACTAACCGGATGTCTAACCATAACCTTAAAATAAGACCAAATCTCATTTTTGTTTTCATGAATGTTTATGATGTAGCCATTTTTTGCTTTGTGTCTGTGGTAACTACGAACAACCGGGGATTTGGGCAGACAGTATTAAGATAGGCTAGAACTGAAATCCCCGATCACGCTTTTAGGCGATGTCATGGCGACGTTGGCTAGCAAAGCTCATGCGTAGAAATACGTCATCGGGACTACGGTCTTGCGCCGAACTGCGCATGTACATGCAGTCAAAGGCACTCCTTCGATATAAAGTAGTTTTTTACGAAAATTAAAACATGTCAGTTTGTCACTTTCACGCGGTTGGAGTAATACCATGTTCAACTACTGAAGACATTGGCTCCAATCTAGGTTGTGCCTTTATATTTTGAGAACAGTAACAATTAAGGAAGATTTTTTCACTTCTCTCATTGACTTCTCATACCACAAACCACGGCCTTGTCTGTTCGTTCTTTTTCGCAAGCGTTCCCGAAAGTCTTGCGATGTTGTGCCTCTGGGTTTAGAAGCTCTGTGGGTTGGGGTTGGTGACGCATTTGATTTCTGGTGGGTGTGTTCTTTCACGGTATTCAGTGCGACGTTTCAGTAAAGTTCTAAGATGGCGACGATGCATCTGAGAATCGGGGACTTGGTTTGGTGAGATATGCATTTTAACTTAGTTAAATCGTCTTATTCCATTCGAATTTCATTGTGTACATTGAATCCGTGTCGGATTAACTGAATTCGCGTATTTTCGTTACATTAGATCAGGTATGTGTGACTAGATTCGTTTACTAACGGTAGTTGTCGATCGAACTCAAAACAAATACTGCCTGCCTAGCCCGAGTCAGCATAGCCATTAGCTAGCTAGTAAACTACTTAGCCTTGCCGCACCCAGAGAAGTGAAACCGGACGCAACTGTATGTAAATATATTGCTCAATCCATATACTAGCTATATCTATACACTGGTTCGTTTAGGTATCTCCACATGTTTACTGATGCCAGTTGAAAAGTGTGTACTGTGATGTTCGAGAAACAACATCAATCTGAAGTTTAACTAGCTAACTAAATATTCTGCTGGTGACTGTGCCCCGGGATTTTCATGTTCGATGCCAATATTTACTGCGACAACGAATTTAAACGTTATCTCGATAATTCAACGTTTAATCATCAATCAAATGACAATGTTCTTGTTTTAGGGGAAAGCTCGGGCGCTATCCTCCGTGGCCAGGCAAGGTAAGATCTGTCGAATTATAGCTAGGGAAATCTGAACACCCCCATGGTCGTTTTGACTTCGAATTGTATTGGAGGCTAAAGTGTAAAGGATATTGTGAATCACTTTCTTTGGCTTTCCAGGTCGTCAGTCCTCCAAAGGACCTGAAAAAGCCAAGAGGCAAAAAATGCCATTTTGTCAAATTCTTTGGAACTGAAGACCAGTAAGTAAACAAACAACCTACTACAGGATCTATCACGTATCACTAATATACATATCTAGCTTGTTTCCATCACTTATCCATGTGTGTGTGTGCAGTGCCTGGATAAAGGTGGAGCAGCTGAAGCCATACCATCCCCACAAAGAGGAGATGATCAAGATCAACAAGGGCAAACGTTTCCAACAAGCTGTGGACGCGGTGGAAGACTTCCTGAAGAAGAAAGAGAAACAGGGGGGGAAAGAACAGGTGAGGTAGTTGAACCCCTAAAGACAGGCAGAAAGTAGCCAGAAAATACATTTTTTAAAGACCGTTTTCTTCCATTTCGTACCAAGTGAACATGATTGTGTTAGTCCCAAAAACAGGGGTAAAGAACAGGTGAGGAGGGTATAATGCTGTAGATAACAGGAGATATAGCCTGGATAATCCAGACACAAGAGAACAGCTGATGGTGTAACAGATGGGGATTTACATTTTAATCATTTAGAAGACGCTCTTATCCAGAGCGACTTACAGGAGCAGTTAGGGTTAAGTGCCTTGCTCAAGGGCACATGGACAGATTTTTCACCTAGTTGGCTCGGGGATTCGAACCAGTGACATTTCGGTTACTTGCCCAACGCTCCAAACCGCAAAGCTAACCACCGCCTGCCATAACCTCACTCCTCCTCATCCTGAAATGTCTCCACTTGCGTTGCTGAATTTCTAGCTTTTCTGTGACATTTTAGTAATTTAGCAAACGCTCTTATCCAGAGCGACTTACAGTTAGTGAGTGCATAAATTTTTCATACTGTACATTTTTCATACTGTGACGCAACTGGAAAGACCGTTTCAGGAGGGCGGTTACGTGAGTTTGCGAGGCAAATGTCCAGGGTTCTAGTCTCGGTGTAAGCTGGAGCGGGAGGAAGTGGTATGGCTAAGCAAGCGATGTGATGTCTGTCACATTGCCACCAGACAGATGGGATTTGTCCAACCATCAGAGAATTGACCTCCGGTCACCACTCATAACTGTTCATCTAAATGAGTTCAACAACAGTTGGACTATGTCACTATAATACTGAAGTGGAGAACTAGGGATACCCAAGTCCAGTATGGTTGGTTGGTTGCCAGGTTGGAATTTCAGTATAACGGATGTAAATAGTACAGTGAGGGAAAAAAGTATTTGATCCCCTGCTGATTTTGTACGTTTGCCCACTGACAAAGAAATGATCAGTCTATAATTTTAATGGTAGGTTTATTTGAACAGTGAGAGACAGAATCACAACAAAAAAATCCAGAAAAACGCATGTCAAAAATGTTATAAATTGATTTGCAATTTAATGAGGGAAATAAGTATTTGACCCCCTCTCAATCAGAAAGATTTCTGTCTCCCAGGTGTCTTTTATACAGGTAACGAGCTGAGATTAGGAGCACACTCTTAAAGGGAGTGCTCCTAATCTCAGTTTGTTACCTGTATAAAAGACACCTGTCCACAGAAGCAATCAATCAATCAGATTCCAAACTCTCCACCATGGCCAAGACCAAAGAGCTATCCAAGAATGTCAGGGAGAAGATTGTAGACCTACACAAGGCTGGAATGTGCTACAAGACCATCGCCAAGCAGCTTGGTGAGAAGGTGACAACAGTTGGTGCGATTATTCGCAAATGGAAGAAACACAAAATAACTGTCAATCTCCCTCGGCCTGGGGCTCCATGCAAGATCTCACCTCGTGGAGTTGCAATGATCATGAGAACGGTGAGGAATCAGCCCAGAACTACATGGGAGGATCTTGTCAATGATCTCAAGGCAGCTGGGACCATAGTCACCAAGAAAACAATTGGTAACACACTCCGCCGTAAAGGACTGAAATCCTGCAGCGCCCGCAAGGTCCCCCTGCTCAAGAAAGCACAGGGCCGTCTGAAGTTTGCCAATGAACATCTGAATGATTCAGAGGAGAACTGGGTGAAAGGGTTGTGGTCAGATGAGACCAAAATGGAGCTCTTTGGCATCAACTCAACTCGCCGTGTTTGGAGGAGGAGGAATGCTGCCTATGATCCCAAGAACACCATCCCCACCGTCAAACATGGAGGTAGAAACATTATGCTTTGGGGGCTTTTTTCTGCTAAGGGGACAGGACAACTTCACCGCATCAAAGGGACGATGGACGGGGCCATGTACCGTCAAATCTTGGGTGAGAACCTCCTTCCCTCAGCCAGGGCATTGAAAATGGGTCGTGGATGGGTATTCCAGCATGATAATGACCCAAAACACACGGCCAAGGCAACAAAGGAGTGGCTCAAGAAGAAGCACATTATGGTCCTGGCGTGGCCTAGCCAGTCTCCAGACCTTAATCCCATAGAAAATCTGTGGAGGGAGCTGAAGGTTCGAGTTGCCAAACGTCAGCCTCGAAACCTTAATGACTTGGAGAAGCTCTGCAAAGAGGAGTGGGACAAAATCCCTCCTGAGATGTGTGCAAACCTGGTAGCCAACTACAAGAAACGTCTGACCTCTGTGATTGCCAACAAGGGTTTTGCCACCAAGTACTAAGTCATGTTTTGCAGAGGGGTCAAATACTTATTTCCCTCAAATAAACCTACCATTAAAATTATAGACTGATCATGTCTTTGTCAGACAAAATCAGCAGGGGATCAAATAATTTTTTCCCTCACTGTATGTAGAAGGACTTGCCTTGTCTATACATTCACAGATTAGACCAGGGCTCTCCAGCCCTGTACCTAGAGATACCCTCCTGTAGGTTTACACTCCAACCCTAATCTAGCACATCTGATTCTAATAATTAGCTGGTTGATAAGCTGAACCAGGTTAGTTACAACTGGGGTTGGGGTGAAAAGGGTTAATGTATGTCTGTTATTCCTACAGAGCTCTGAGGGTAAAGGGTTAATGTCTGTCTGTTATTCCTACAGAGCTCTGAGGGTAAAGGGTTAATGTCTGTCTGTTATTCCTACAGAGCTCTGAGGGTAAAGGGTTAATGTCTGTCTGTTATTCCTACAGAGCTCTGAGGGTAAAGGGTTAATGTCTGTCTGTTATTCCTACAGAGCTCTGAGGGTAAAGGGTTAATGTCTGTCTGTTATTCCTACAGAGCTCTGAGGGTAAAGGGTTAATGTCTGTCTGTTATTCCTACAGAGCTCTGAGGGTAAAGGGTTAATGTCTCTGTTATTCCTACAGAGCTCTGAGGGTAAAGGGTTAATGTCTGTCTGTTATTCCTACAGAGCTCTGAGGGTAAAGGGTTAATGTATGTCTGTTATTCCTACAGAGCTCTGAGGGTAAAGGGTTAATGTATGTCTGTTATTCCTACAGAGCTCTGAGGGTAAAGGGTTAATGTATGTCTGTTATTCCTACAGAGCTCTGAGGGTAAAGGGTTAATGTATGTCTGTTATTCCTACAGAGCTCTGAGGGTAAAGGGTTAATGTCTGTCTGTTATTCCTACAGAGCTCTGAGGGTAAAGGGTTAATGTCTGTCTGTTATTCCTACAGAGCTCTGAGGGTAAAGGGTTAATGTATGTCTGTTATTCCTACAGAGCTCTGAGGGTAAAGGGTTAATGTATGTCTGTTATTCCTACAGAGCTCTGAGGGTAAAGGGTTAATGTATGTCTGTTATTCCTACAGAGCTCTGAGGGTAAAGGGTTAATGTATGTCTGTTATTCCTACAGAGCTCTGAGGGTAAAGGGTTAATGTCTGTCTGTTATTCCTACAGAGCTCTGAGGGTAAAGGGTTAATGTCTGTCTGTTATTCCTACAGAGCTCTGAGGGTAAAGGGTTAATGTCTGTCTGTTATTCCTACAGAGCTCTGAGGGTAAAGGGTTAATGTCTGTCTGTTATTCCTACAGAGCTCTGAGGGTAAAGGGGTAATGTCTGTCTGTTATTCCTACAGAGCTCTGAGGGTAAAGGGGTAATGTCTGTCTGTTATTCCTACAGAGCTCTGAGGGTAAAGGGGTAATGTCTGTCTGTTATTCCTACAGAGCTCTGAGGGTAAAGGGGTAATGTCTGTCTGTTATTCCTACAGAGCTCTGAGGGTAAAGGGGTAATGTCTGTCTGTTATTCCTACAGAGCTCTGAGGGTAAAGGGGACTCTAAAGGAAAGAAGACTCCAACTAAACCCCTGAAGATCCTAGAGGAGGATGATGAAGACCTCAGTGCCCTGAAAGACCCCTCTGAGAAGGTTAGTGGACACTCAGAAGTGCACTAGAGAGTGGTGGGCATTCTGATACAGACTCTGATATCATTTAAAGGGCCAGTTGTCCAACACCTGCTGTGGCATCAGGTTACAGCTAGGTGTTGGTCCCACTCTTCTTTAGGCTCCTCAGTCCCACTGATTGGCATGAATTCACACAGAGACCACTGAAGCTCTCACTGGTAGAAATCCCTGAGTAGGTTCTCCAGTCTATCTCTACAGTGTGACTGTGTACCCACAGCCAGGTAAATACATCTTACTAGATATAAGCTCTCTAGTCAGCCCTAGTAGGTTCTCCAGTCTCTCACTCCCTGGTAGATGTATAGACTGTCTAGTCAACCCCACACCCCAATAGGTTAAGTCTATCTACCATCGTGACTGAACCCACAGGGTAATATGTCTCTCACCCCCTGGAAGCCCTAACTGACACCTCACTCCACACTAGCGGACTGTTTCCCGGACACAGATTAAGCTTAATCATGGACATTTTCAATGTAGATTTTCTATTGAGCTTGGTTTTTTAGTCCAGCACTAGACTTAACCTCTGTCTGGGAAACCACCTCTACATCTACAGGTTACTGTAGTCAAGCCCACTCCACATTATTATAGTCAGGGGTGCACATAACTGGTACGCAGGTACGCAAGCGCGACAAAAATCAGGAATGCGTAATGCCACTTGTGTTACTACGCGCCTTTGCGTACTTGACCGATCTTCTCATCTAACCTTACACATGACATGTTGCTTGTCAACTACTGTCAGGGATGTCCAAAAAGCAACAGACATTAAGCAGCTTCTTTGGCGTTTCGCCACCTACAAAAAACGCCAACTGGAGCCAGAGCCGAAGAAAATACTTTTTTCGGAAAAGTGGCTCCAAGATTTGCAGTGGCTTGAAGCTAACGATGAGCGCACTGAAATGTGGTGCACGACTTTCCTCTCAAATCCACATCTAGCAGACAAAACAGGTGCATTTTATAAAGGCTCAAAGAATTTCAACCATCCTTTATTTGACAAACATGAAAAGAGCAAGGAGCACACGAATGTGGCGCAAGCCATTGCTAAACAAGCTAGCCGAGAAGAAATGTCCAGTCGCCCACTTGCCAGATGGCGAGACAAGCTAAATGAAGAACAGCGGCAAGCTCTGTTTAATATTTTTTTTCCTCGCCTTCCATAAAGCTAAACACGCACGTCCCATGTCTTCCTATTCTGAGGATGTTCCTTTACTGAAGCCGCTAGGAGTAAATGTCGGAGGTGCATATCATTCACGTGAAGGGGGCACACGGATCATGCAGAGTATCGCTCACACCATCAGCGGGGAGTTACGAGCCAAGTTGCAGTCTGCTGAATTTTGGGGGCTGCTTTTTGATGGATCTGAGGACATCACAAAAATTGAGCAGGAAATCGTTTACATTGTGTCTGTGTCCAGCAACGGAGAGTTTACTTCGGACTTTATTGGACTGATTGAATTGGGTGCTGACCGAACCGCGCAGGCCATAACAGACGGACTTGTGAGACTTTTCCAGGACACAGGCTTGGATGACTGGACAACAAAGTTGGTCGCTGTGTGCACAGACGGGGCTGCTGTCAACGTAGGTATCTACAACGGCGTTGTGCCAAAACTCCGGCAACTTGCTGCGGTTGGAGACTCCCTTGTGCACATTCTGTGCACCGCACACACACTGGAGAATTGCGCGAAATCAGCTGATCGCAACGTTCCTTACTGTTAGACATTTAATCGCTCTGTGGTCAAGCTGCTGCAGTTTTATTTACAAAAAGGTGGCGCAAAAAACTGCTGCACTGAATAAGCTATGTGAAGAAAATGGGAACTCCTTTGTGAAACTGGGTAAGTTTCATAATATCAGATGGTCTGCATGGAGGCATGAAACACTGTTAAAAATATCAAGACTATTGCCAGCCATTAAAATGCAACTGGTTACAAGTGATAACAGTGACTTGCAGCATATCTGCACAGAGCGTTTTCAGTGCTTTCTGTCAAACATGCTTGACATTTGCAACATTTTGAAGACCACATCCATTAGGTTTCAGAAGGAAAAGCTGACCATTGGAGAATGTAAGGATGAACTCATGGTGGCCATTGGACAGTTCACACTTCTGCTTGATGGTGAAAGCCACAGGGCACACACTGTTTCCAATGCTGATGCTGACAGAGACAAGACACACTTACTCAGGGGGTTAATTGAAGAGTTTGAAATCAGATATGACTCCCTCAAGTCATGTGATAATTTCTTAGTATTTGATCCTTCAACATGGCCTCAGGAAATGCAAGACCTCCACAGTTTTGGAAACACAACAGTTTGCAGCATTCTCAAGAAATATGAGGCCACCTTGCAACTTGACAAAGATACCACTGTGACAGAATGGATGTGCTTAAAGCAGTGTATGACTTGGTCCAAATAGTAAATACAAGTAACCCAGATGCTTACTCCAACATCAACAAGGTGGTTAAGCTGTCTCTTACACTGCCTTTAAGCAGTGCAGCTTGTGAGAGGGGATTCTCACATCTCAACATTATAAAAACCAGGTACAGATCTTGTCTGTCACATGCTCGTCTCTCAGCCCTGATGCACATTCACCTGTCAAAGCAGACCACAGAGACATTTGACCCAAAGCCTGCTGTTGACCTGTGGATGGAGACAGCTAATTGGAGGCTCAACCAAGGACAGGGAGGTGCATCTGCAGCATCGTCATCATCTACCATGCAGGAAGCTGAAGCAGAGGACAGTGGGGGCGACACTGAGGAGGACAGTGGTGGCGGCACTGAGGAGGACAGTGGTGGCGGCACTGAGGAGGACAGTGGTGGCGGCACTGAAGAGGACAGTGGTGGCGGCACTGAGGAGGACAGTGAGGAAGACTGCACTTATTAAGACCACGCTACATATGGGGTGAGTACCAGACACCATCTGCTGGTACTCACCTGAGTAACTCACTGAAAAAGGTATGTGCACCCCTGATTATAGTGTATCTTTAAAGTGACTCCAAGGGCAATGTCTCGCTCCCTGACAGACCTAACTGACACCTCACTCCACATTATTATAGTGTTTCTAGTCTTTAAAGTGACTGTAGTCGACGTCACACCCCCACCTGATGTATAGGTTATCTAGTCTACAGCATGACTGAGTGAACCACCAGGGTAATGTCTCTCTCTCCCTGAAGAACAGTCTTACACCCCACACTCCAGAACTGTTGTTCTTTCCATAGATAAACTGAACCTACCAGGGAGACGTCAATCTAATCAACCCCACTCCCCAATATTAGGCATGTAGTGTCTACAGTCTTTAAAGTGACTTCCAGTGTGTCTCTCTCCCTGAAGGACCTAACTGAATCTGACCCAGAGCTGTCCAGTTTTGAGCAGCTAGGGGGTAATGTGTGTCTCTCTCCCTGAAGGACCTAACTGAATCTGACCCAGAGCTGTCCAGTTTTGAGCGGCTAGGGGGTAATGTGTGTCTCTCTCCCTGAAGGACCTAACTGAATCTGACCCAGAGCTGTCCAGTTTTGAGCAGCTAGGGGGTAATGTGTGTCTCTCTCCCTGAAGGACCTAACTGAATCTGACCCAGAGCTGTCCAGTTTTGAGCAGCTAGGGGGTAATGTGTGTCTCTCTCCCTGAAGGACCTAACTGAATCTGACCCAGAGCTGTCCAGTTTTGAGCGGCTAGGGGGTAATGTGTGTCTCTCTCCCTGAAGGACCTAACTGAATCTGACCCAGAGCCGTCCAGTGTTGAGCGGCTAGGGGACCTGGGGACAACTGGACCTGTTTCAGGATTCAAATGGGAGAGCAGTGTAGGTGGAACCCTTCATACAGCCTGCCTGCCTTACCTTCAGCTCCCTTTACCGCTACGCTACAGAACGCAGTGGGTACTGACTGACCACTGGACCTGGAGAGGTAGAGGATGCAGGGGTTTGTCCCAGCCCAGCACTAAGAGCTGATTAGCTTGGTTATCTGAGATCTGTATGTGTTTTTTAGCCTACTCCTAACTCAGAGGAAATCGTTTTTTAGTCCGTGACTAGACTTCGTCTGTGTCAGGAAACTAACCCCTAAAGTTGGGGCACATACAAATGGGAGCATTCTAATAAAGTTTTAGTGCTGGGCTGTAACAAAAGCCTGCATGCTATGGTTACTCATCCAGGACCAGGGTTGGTGACCACTGTGGTAGAGATGCTCAATCCTGAGTGGGAGTCCTCTTCAACATGAGTAGTCAGAAGGAAACAAGGCGATAAGGCGTAATGCTTTCTAGTCTAAGGCATGAGTCATTCCAACATGGCAGAAGAAAAGCTAGAGTTTCAGATTGTAGCAAAATGCTTGCTTTTTCTGATTTCAAGTAAACATATATGCTTTAAAAACAATTCTAGCAGTTTAAAGAAAGGGGTGCAAGTCATTTTTTTTTAGCTTTAGCTATACAGTGACATTTGCGCGTTCCAGAAACACAAATTCAGCATATGATTATAATAGATTCTTACACCATATTAAAGATGGAGTCAGCGATGAACAAAGTTAACAGCAAAATCAGATGGACTTGAATCGTGAGGCTAAACTTCTCTGCTGTTTTGGGCCCTGCAACGCGAAGCACACCCATGAGCAGATATTTTTTCGCCAGTGAAATGTCTTGCATCACACTCATCTGCAATATCTGCAGTTCATCCTGCTGGCAACGTCATATCGCTGAGTCTTAGTTTAATATGGTTCCTGACATGTTAGAACACGTTACCAGCCATTCAAAAATATCTGATCATCTGTGCAGAGTAGACCTGTGTAGAATGTATGTTTCTGGAACAACACCTCAATGGACGTCCCAAATGGCAACCTGTTCCCTATATAGTGCACTACTTTAGACCAGGGCCCATAGGACTCTGGTCAAAAGTAGTGCACTATATAGCCTAGAGAATAGGGTGTAACCTCAATCAGGCCAGGGAGTGTCTTGAGAGAATAATACTACTAGTTTAGCTAATACTACTACTAGTTTAGCGAATACTAGTTTAGCGAATACTACTACTACTACTACTACTACTACTACTACTACTACTAGTTTAGCGAATACTAATACTACTAGTTTAGCGAATACTACTACTACACTGAACAAAAATATAAACACAACATGTAAAGTGTTGGTCCCATGTTTCATGAGCTGAAATAAGAGGCCAGAAATTTTCCATGTGCACAAAAAGCTTATTTCTGTCAAGTTTTGTGCGCAAATATGTTTACACCCCTGTTAGTGAGCACTTCTCCTTTGCCAAGATAATCCATCCACCGGACAGGTGTGGAATACACTACATGACCAAAAGTATGTGGACACCTGCTTGTCAAACATCTCATTCCAAAATAATGGGCATTAATATGGAGTTGGTCCCCCCCCCCTTTGCTGCTATAACAGCCTCCACTCTTCTAGGAAGGATTTCCACTAGATGTTGGAACATTGCTGCAGGGACTTGCTTCCATTCAGCCACAAGCATTAGTGAGGTCGGGCACTGATGTTGGGCGATTAGGACTGGCTCGCAGTCGGCGTTCCAATTCATCCCAAAGGTGTTCGTTGAGGTCAGGGTTCTGTGCAGGCCAGTCAAGTTCTTCCACACCGATCTTGACAAACCATTTCTGTATGGACCTCGCTTTGTTAACAGGGGCATTGTCATGCTGAAACGGGAAAGGACCTTCCCAAAACTGTTGCCACAAAGTTGGATGCACAGAATCGTCTAGAATGTCATTGTATGTTGTAGCATTAAGATTTCCTTTCACTGGAACTAAGGGGCCTGAACCATGAAAGACAGCCCCAGACCATTATTCCTCATTCACCTAACTTTACCGTTGGCACTATGCATTGGGGTAGGTAGCTTTCTCCTGGCATCCGCCAAACCAAGATTCATCTGTCGGATTGCAAGATGGGGAAGCGTGATTCATCACTCCAGAGAACGCATTTCCACTGCTCCAGAGTCCAATGGCGGTGAGCCTGTACATGTCCAATGGTGGCTGCTGGGCCATGGAAATCCATTTCATGAAGCTCCCGACAAACAGTTATTGTGCTGACGTTGCTTCCAGAGGCAGTTTGGAACTCTGTAGTGAATGTTGCACTTACAGTTGACCGGGGCAGCTCTAGCAGGACAGAAATTTGACAAACTGGCTTGTTGGAAAGGTGGCAAACTATGGAGATTGCATGGCTGTGTGCTCGATTTTATACACCTGTCAGCAACGGGTGTGGCTGAAATAGCCGAATCCACTAATTTGAAGGGGTGTCCACATACCTTTGTGTGTATATATAGTGTATCAAGAAGCTGATTAAACAGCATGATCATTACACAGGTGCACCTTGTGCTGGGGACAATAAAAGGCAACTCTAAAATGTGCATTTTTGTCACACAACACAATGCCACAGATGAGGGAGCGCGCAATTGCCATGCTGACTGCAGGAATGTCCACCAGAGCTATTGCCAGAGAATTGAATGTTCATTTCTCTACCATAAGCTGCATCCAACGTCGTTTTAGAGAATTTGGCAGTACGTCCTACCGGCCACAACACAACTGCAGACCACGTGTATGGTGTCGTGTGGGCGAGTGGTTTGCTGATGTCAATGTTATGCACAGAGGTCCCCGTGGGGTTATGGTATGGGCAGGCATAAGCTACGGACAACAAACACAATTGCATTTTATCTATGGAAATTTGAATGCACAGAGATACCATGACGAGATCCTGAGGCCCATTGTCGTGCCATTCATCTGCCGCCATCACCTCATGTTTCAACATGATAATGCACGGCCCCATGTCGCAAGGATCTGTACACAATTCCTGGAAGCTGAAAATGGCCCAGTTCTTCCATGGCCTGCATACTCACCAGACATGTCACCCTTTGAGCATGTTTGGGATGCTCTGGATCGACGTGTACGACAGTGTGTTCCAGTTCCCACCAATATCCAGCAACTTTCGCACAGCCATTGAAGAGGATTGGGACAACATTCCACAGGCCACAAAAACAGCCTGATCAACTCTATGCGAAGGAGATGTGTCGTGCTGTATGAGGCAAATGTTGGTCACACCAGATACTGACTGGTTTTCTGATCCATGCCCCAATCTTTTTTCTTCTTCTGCTGGTCACAGATATCTGTATTCCCAGTCATGTGAAATCCATAGATTAGGGCCTAAGGAATGTATTTCAATTGACTGATTTCCTTAAATGAACTGTATTTTTGTTCAGTATAGTTTAGAGAATACTACTACTAGTTTAGAGCAGTGTTTCCCAACCCTGGTCCTCCAGTACCCCCAACAGTACTGATTTGTTGTAGCCCTGGACAAACACACCTCATTCAGCTCATTGAGGGCTTGATGATTAGTTGACAAGTTGAATCAGCTGTGCTTGTCCAAGGTTACAATAAAAATGTGTACTGTTGGGGGTAGTCGAGGACCAGGGTTGGGAAACTCTGGTTTAGGGAATACTACTAGTTTCCAATTGAAGTCTCTTCCATTGTAGCCAGGACAGGATGATCCCCATTTCAACAGTTGAACTCTTTTCCATTGTAGCCAGTACAGGATGATCCCCATTTCCACCACTTTCTGCTCAGCCAGACTGAGAAGGTAAGAGGGAACGTTTGTAAAACGTTTTGCTTGGTTTGGGGGGGCTGGTTGGTTTGCAGCTGTGGCAGCACACTGTTGGGTTTTTAGGGCACAGGGGGTGAGGTTCCCCCTAGGTACAGATCTAGGATCAGCTTCCCCTCCCTAACCTTAATCAGTGGAGAAAAAATGCTAAACTGACCCAAGATCAGCGTCTACGGGCAACTTCACCCTACTCTGTTAAGTGGGAGAATAACACAGGCTTGTGTATGAGCTTCATAGGAATAAGGTCTGTTCCAATTGTCTACCCTTCTCTTGAAGTGTGCACTTGTCTTACACACCCCATCATGGATTTCATAATGGTGAAAACAGACTTCCTCCAGCCAATGCTTAGGCTACACCAATTCAGGGCTTAGGCTACACCAATTCAGGGCTTAGGCTACACCAATTCAGTGTTTAGGCTACACCAATTCAGTGTTTAGGCTACACCAATTCAGTGTTTAGGCTACACCAATTCAGTGTTTAGGCTACACCAATTCAGTGTTTAGGCTACACCAATTCAGTGTTTAGGCTACACCAATTCAGTGTTTAGGCTACACCAATTCAGTGTTTAGGCTACACCAATCCAGGGTTGAGGGGACTCCAATCCAGTGCTTTTAAATCCACGATGGGGAGTGTGCAAGTGCGCACTTCAGGAGAAGGGTGGAGAACCGGGAAGCAGACAGTTTGGACACAGCCCTTTTTGCCTGCAACTTTTTTCCTTGTTGATCATTAACCCTTTCTTCCCCCTTCGTTGTCTGTGTGTAGTTCAGTCAGTGTGTTGCTTTATTAGGTAGTTCATTCAATGTAAATGTTTCTCTACACTACTGTGGCGATTCCCTTTTACATTTCACTGGTACTTCCATCTAGCACAGTTTTTATGAAAGAAATCAATTGGATGATTTATTTGATCTGGAAGCACTTGAAGTCTATTGTTTATAGAGGTCTCTTCCCTCCCTTTGCCCTGTCCTGCTGCGCTTGCATGGATTTCCCTCTGAATCCTCCTCTGCGTCCCAAATGGAACCCCATTCCCTATTTAGTGCACTACTTATGACCAGAGCCAATAGGGCAAAAGTAGTCCATTATATAAGAAATAGGGTTCCATTTGGGTGTGTATGTATCCACTGTTAAAGCAGATATAATGTGATAATAAAGTTGCACACACACACACAGGGCTGAATCTCCCTCAGGCAACACTATTCACTCTGAATCTCCCTCAGGCAACACTATTCACTCTGAATCTCCCTCAGGCAACACTATTCACTCTGAATCTCCCTCAGGCAACACTATTCACTCTGAATCTCCCTCAGGCAACACTATTCACTCTGAATCTCCCTCAGGCAACACTATTCACTCTGAATCTCCCTCAGGCAACACTATTCACTCTGAGCTCCATAATTCCTTGCCTTATTTTAGATACATAGCAAGCCATACACACACCGCAAGTGAAACTGTAACCGTTAAACTGTAGTAACATGTGGTTATTCTGATAACTGCGGTACTACAGTTCTAACTGGTATTCCCCGGATGTTACAGACCATTATCTTATCACACACCAGACGTTACTAGTACAGTACAAACCGCCAAACTCTAGTCCAGGGGTGTCAAACATACGGAATGAACTAAATATACTTTCAAATGCCTAAAATCAAGTCGAAACTGTGTAGAAATGATAATGGACCTACATTCATACAGTTATTTGACTGTGTCCTGCTTGCTAATAATCATTTAAATGAAAGCTAGATAGTCGGGAAGCATCAAATTCCAAAAAAAGATGTATATAGGACAATTTTTTTCACATTTTGACTTGGAGGATATATAACATATTTTCATTGCGGCCCTCCGGACCTTGCTGAAGATTGAATGTGGCCCCCGGGGAAAAATGAGTTTGACAACCCTGCTCTACACACACACACAGACTCCAGAAGATGCTCCATGCAACTCTATATGTATTTTTTAAAAATAAATTCCCCCTCTAGTTTCTACTTCCTCCTAGAATTGGATGAATGAACTCGACACAGAATTTTTGCAATCACATAGTCCTCGTCAGTGTTACCAAAGCAGGCCTAGCAGCATGCTACAAACCTTAGCTAGCATTAGCTTAGCCGCTCACTGACACTGCCAGAACTAGGAATGAAACGTGTCTCTCTGTTCAGAGAGTGAGCCCTGGTCAAAAGTAGTGCACTATAAAGGGAATATGGTGTTATTTGGGACGCAACCAGTGTGGTAGTTTAGGAGGATGTTAGCAGCACTGTTTGTGTGTAAACTAATGTCTGTCTGTAACTCTTTCTCTCTCTCCCTCCTCAGCCTGCCTCATCCATGGAGCCTATCAGTAAACGCCTGAAGATCGTTGAGGAGGTGAGCAAGCCGTCTGTCTCAAACGGCTCCCTATAACTAGGGCCCTGCGTTTGGCACCAGTTCTTTTCTACCCCACATTTTGTCCAAATGAGGCACTGTGCTTTAACCTCTTGTCAAAAGTAGTGCACTTTATAGGGTGCCATTTGTGACAGAACTTTACCATATGACCTCTCCATTCGCTGTCTGATTTTACTGGATCGCCTTGAAACTAATAAGCAGTTGCTGTAGATACATGTTATGTAGGGGTACAGTTAGCTGCTGTAGATACATGTTATGTAGGGGTACAGTAAGTTGCTGTAGATACATGTTATGTAGGGGTACATTTAGCTGCTGTAGATACATGTTATGTAGGGGTACAGTTAGCTGCTGTAGATACATGTTATGTAGGGGTACAGTTAGCTGCTGTAGATACATGTTATGTAGGGGTACAGTTAGCTGTTGTAGATACATGTTATGTAGGGGTACAGTTAGCTGCTGTAGATACATGTTATGTAGGGGTACAGTTAGCTGTTGTAGATACATGTTATGTAGGACTACAGTAAGTTGCTGTAGATACATGTTATGTAGGAGTACAGTAAGCTGTTGTAGATACATGTTATGTAGGGGTACAGTTAGCTGCTGTAGATACATGTTATGTAAGGGTACAGTTAGCTGTTGTAGATACATGTTATGTAGGGGTACAGTTAGCTGTTGTAGATACATGTTATGTAGGGGTACAGTTAGCTGCTGTAGGGGTACTGTAGGGGTACAGTTAGCTGCTCCCCCCTTGTCCCTGACATCCTTGGAGAGCTCTTTGGTCTTGGCCATGGTGGAGAGTGGAATCTGATTGATTGATTGCTTCTGTGGACAGGTGTCTTTTATACAGGTAACAAACTGAGATTAGGAGCACTCCCTTTAAGAGTGTGCTCCTAATCTCAGCTCGTTACCTGTATAAAAAGACACCTGGGAGCCAGAAATCTTTCTGATTGAGAGGGGGTCAAATACTTATTTCCCTCATTAAAATGCAAATCAATTTAACATTTTTGACATGCGTTTTTCTTGATTTTGTTGTTGTTATTCTGTCTCTCACTGTTCAAATAAACCTACCATTCAAATTATAGACTGATCATGTCTTTGTCAGTGGGCAAACGTACAAAATCAGCGGTGGATCAAATACTTTTCTCCCTCACTGTATGTCATTGGTTTCAGTCTTAACTCCAGGGAAGGTACTCTCTTTATAGCACAGCCTCATGGTGGTTACTACATGGCACGCATTACTGAATGGTATTGCTTTTTTCATACAAAGAGCAAGTTCTAGATAAAATATTCAATAAACGAGTAAACCCACTAGATACAGTATGTTTGTACTCCTCTGTGGTCTTGAACTCTCGATGCGTGCGTCAAAATGATGTTTGTTTTTGTTGGTCTGTACAGGATACGGGGTCAACATCTATACAAGCTGCTGACAGTACAGCTATCAATGGCAGTATTATACCCACAGACAAACGGTAGGAGATACTGTAATAATCTATATATTAACTTAATTATCACCGTGATCTCTTCCCTATATTTAAACAGTAGTACAGACTGTACTCTGCGTGTAATTTACAGATCATGGAATAAAATAAGCTCTCCTACAGGTGTTTTTCCTCCCGATGGTCTTCCAAGCCGTTGTGGCTTTGACCAAACTGCCCGTAGGCAACTCTGATGCAGTGTAACTTGAGGATGGGACTTTTTTTAGTTCTAGAATGGAGCAATGTGTTAGTCACTGGCTGCACCTATATAGTAGACCAGGGTCTGTATTTACAAAGAGTGCTAATATGGGCTCAGATTTCCCTTTTAGATTACATGGATAGGGGGACCTGATCCTAGATCAGCACTCCTACTCTACGACTCTGAATACTGGCCCCAGTGTTTTTTGTCCATCAGGAAAAGGAATAAAAATGTGAACTCTTGTATCTTTCCCTCTTACAGGATAGGGTTCCTAGGGCTGGGGCTTATGGGTAGTGGAATAGTGTCCAACCTGTTAAAGATGGGTCACGTCGTCACAGTGTGGAATCGCACAGCAGAAAAGGTACCACAAGACAACCAACATGTGAGAAAATACTATACAGAAAATTTACTCCTGTGATTCCATCAACATTATTATTAAAACAACAGTTACTTGGTACAGTATTGTAATCTATGCAATAAATCATTTTATTTATAATGTAACGTAACAAAGTTTGGGTTTGGTTCTGAATTTGACCTACTTCCTGTTGTGACATCACTTCCTGTGAGCTCACGTCCTGTCTTGTTCCTGTTGTCTTCCTACTGCAGTGTGACCTGTTCATCCAGGAGGGGGCCAGGTTAGGGCGGACCCCAGCAGAGGTGGTCTCCATGTGTGACATCACCTTCTCCTGCGTCTCAGACCCCAAGGCTGCCAGAGATGTAAGTACTAAGGAAACCGACACAAATCTCAATGGAGAAAGTTTGTATGCGTGTATTCAGGCCAGATTTACAGGCAGATAAAAAAGAGTGGAATGTTAGCACAAACAGACTGGATTTCTCCCAGGCTACCATGTTGCTGCAGTTAGTAAGCTTGGTGTGAAAAGTATTGTAATGCCTTTTTTGTTCCGACTGCAGTGACTAATTTATGTCACTGCCTATTGCTCTTCATACCCCTCTCTCTCTCTCGCCTCCCCGCTCTCTCTCTCGCCGCCCCGCTCTCTCTCTCTCGCCGCCCCGCTCTCTCTCTCTCGCCGCCCCGCTCTCTCTCTCTCGCCTCCCCGCTCTCTCTCTCTCGCCTCCCCGCTCTCTCTCTCTCGCCTCCCCGCTCTCTCTCTCTCGCCTCCCCGCTCTCTCTCTCTCGCCTCCCCGCTCTCTCTCTCTCGCCTCCCCGCTCTCTCTCTCTCTCGCCGCCCCGCTCTCTCTCTCGCCTCCCCGCTCTCTCTCTCTCTCGCCGCCCCGCTCTCTCTCTCTCGCCGCCCCGCTCTCTCTCTCTCGCCGCCCCGCTCTCTCTCTCTCGCCGCCCCGCTCTCTCTCTCTCGCCTCCCCGCTCTCTCTCTCTCGCCTCCCCGCTCTCTCTCTCTCGCCTCCCCGCTCTCTCTCTCTCGCCTCCCTGCTCTCTCTCTCGCCTCCCCGCTCTCTCTCTCTCGCCTCCCCGCTCTCTCTCGCTCCTCCCCTCTCTTTCGCTCCTCCCCTCTCTCTCGCTCCTCCTCCCCTCTCTCCTCTCTCTCCTCCCCTCCTGCCAGTTGGTACTGGGTCCCAGTGGAGTGCTCCAGGGCATCAGGCCAGGGAAATGTTACGTAGAGATGTCTACCCTCGACCCAGAGACCATCACAGAGCTCTCACAGGTACACACATACATACTAATGCTTGCACTTCCCACTGTCACTAGGCCATCATTGCTCTCCCATTGGGTATTGTCGTTACATCATCAATCATCTTATCCTATGCTCTCTCATTAGCTCCTCTACTGCCACACCACTGTCTGATTGGCTCCTGTCCCTGTCTGTCATTAGGTGATATCGTCGCGGGGCGGGCGCTTCCTGGAGGCTCCTGTGGCAGGGAGCCAGCAGGTGTCTAACGAGGGCATGCTGGTCATCCTAGCTGCCGGAGACAGGACGGTCTACGAAGACTGCAGCTCCTGTTTCCAGGCCATGGGAAAGACCTCCTTCTTCCTAGGTAGGTGGTCTGAGTTTTAGGCCAGTCACACTGGAGTGTCTTAGCCAAGGGCTATCCAATTTACTGTTGTACCAGGTGAAGCAGGTTAACATGTGTCCATGTTGTGTGTGTGTTCTCAGGTGAGGCGGGTAACGCAGCAAAGATGATGCTGATCCTCAACATGGTACAGGGAAGCTTCATGGCCACCATCGCCGAGGGGCTGACCCTAGCCCAGGCCACGGGCCAATCACAGCATACCTTCCTGGACATCCTGTCTCAGGGTCAGATGGCCAGCACCTTCGTGGACCAAAAATGCCAGAGTGAGTCAGAAACAAAAACACTGCTGAGTGAGTCAGCAAAAAATACAATGTCTCCCAAATGGCACCGTATTCCCTTTTTATAGTGCACAACTTTAGACCAGAGCCCATTGGAAACTCGGAGCATAGTGAATTCAATTGATTTAACATGTGGTAAATTATTTTTTCATTTCTCTCACAAGCAACGTGTCCGGTTTGGGGCCAGTGTTATCCCTAAAAGCATGACTCGTTTAGTAAAAGATGCCCCAATATTGATGGTTACAAAGTTTGTTACCTGTTCAGTTCATGTTGTAATACCTTCCTCGGCTATGGTTAAACTATTCAAAATGGCATATTGTTTTATTACATCTCTCCACTGCTAATGATGATAAGGTCTTTCCCCCGGATCTTTCCAGATATCCTACAGGGCAACTTCAAACCAGACTACTATTTGAAACACATTCAGAAGGATCTGAGGCTAGCCATCTCCATGGGTGACACAGCCAATCACCCAACCCCTATGGCTGCAGCAGCCAATGAGGTAAGACGTTGTTGGATTGACACACACAAAATGGCCGACAATGAGATTCTAAATGGCAATGTTTACATTGGGGGTGGATCTTAGCTATTTCAAACGGTCTAAATGTCCACATACCCATGGACACATTACCCATATTGTTAGCCCAGCACCTACAGTATAGAAAATGGGATGTACGTATTCTACATATAAGGTGGATATATGTCAACATTACTAACTGATATATAATGACCTGTGCTGCTTCCAGCTCCTCTGGTGTCTGGGAGTTTGGGAATTAATAAACAGGCAGCTTGCACTGTTCCTAACCTGGCCCAGTCCTCAGTGTGGGAACACTGTTCCTAACCTGGCCCAGTCCTCAGTGTGGGAACACTGTTCCTAACCTGGCCCAGTCCTCAGTGTGGGAACACTGTTCCTAACCTGGCCCAGTCCTCAGTGTGGGAACACTGTTCCTAACCTGGCCCAGTCGTCGGTGTGGGCTGTGGGAACACTGTTCGTAACCTAGCCCAGTCGTCAGTGTGGGCTGTGGGTTCCATTCCAATGTTAGTCGAGCCCACGGTGTCAGGGGTCCAGTACTTCTGGTACAGTTTCTCTGTTCACTCTCTGGGGACATGAGCCCCCCTGGTACACAGACACTGAGGGGGACATGAACCCCCCTGGTACACAGACACTGAGGGGGACATGAACCCCCTCTGTGTGGGAACACTGTTCCTAACCTGGCCAGTCCTCAGTGTGGGCTGCGGGAACACTGTTCCTAACCTGGCCCAGTCCTCAGTGTGGGAACACTGTTCCTAACCTGGCCCAGTCCTCAGTGTGGGAACACTGTTCCTAACCTGGCCCAGTCCTCGCTATGGGAACACTGTTCCTAACCTGGCCCAGTCCTCAGTGTGGGAACACTGTTCCTAACCTGGCCCAGTCCTCGCTATGGGAACACTGTTCCTGACCTGGCCCAGTCCTCAGTGTGGACTGTGGGAACACTGTTCCTAACCTGGCCCAGTCCTCAGTGTGGGAACACTGTTCCTAACCTGGCCCAGCCCACACTGAGGACTGGGCGTGGGAACACTGTTCCTAACCTGGCCAGTCGTCAGTGTGGGCTGTGGGAGCACTGTTCCTAACCTGGCCAGTCCTCAGTGTGGGCTGTGGGAACACTGTTCGTAACCTGACCAGTCCTCAGTGTGGGCTGTGGGAACACTGTTCCTAACCTGGCATAGTCCTCGCTGTGGGAACACTGTTCCTAACCTGGCCCAGTCCTCAGTGTGGACTGTGGGAACACTGTTCCTAACCTGGCCCAGTCCTCAGTGTGGGCTGTGGGAACACTGTTCCTAACCTGGCCCAGTCCTCAGTGTGGGAACACTGTTCCTAACCTGGCCCAGCCCACATTGAGGACTGGGCGTGGGAACACTGTTCCTAACCTGGCCCAGTCCTCAGTGTGGGAACACTGTTCCTAACCTGGCCCAGTCCTCAGTGTGGGAACACTGTTCCTAACCTGGCCCAGTCCTCAGTGTGGGAACACTGTTCCTAACCTGGCCCAGTCCTCGCTATGGGAACACTGTTCCTAACCTGGCCCAGTCCTCAGTGTGGGAACACTGTTCCTAACCTGGCCCAGTCCTCGCTATGGGAACACTGTTCCTGACCTGGCCCAGTCCTCAGTGTGGACTGTGGGAACACTGTTCCTAACCTGGCCCAGTCCTCAGTGTGGGAACACTGTTCCTAACCTGGCCCAGCCCACACTGAGGACTGGGCGTGGGAACACTGTTCCTAACCTGGCCAGTCGTCAGTGTGGGCTGTGGGAGCACTGTTCCTAACCTGGCCAGTCCTCAGTGTGGGCTGTGGGAACACTGTTCGTAACCTGACCAGTCCTCAGTGTGGGCTGTGGGAACACTGTTCCTAACCTGGCATAGTCCTCGCTGTGGGAACACTGTTCCTAACCTGGCCCAGTCCTCAGTGTGGACTGTGGGAACACTGTTCGTAACCTGACCAGTCCTCAGTGTGGGCTGTGGGAACACTGTTCCTAACCTGGCATAGTCCTCGCTGTGGGAACACTGTTCCTAACCTGGCCCAGTCCTCAGTGTGGACTGTGGGAACACTGTTCCTAACCTGGCCCAGTCCTCAGTGTGGGCTGTGGGAACACTGTTCCTAACCTGGCCCAGTCCTCAGTGTGGGAACACTGTTCCTAACCTGGCCCAGCCCACATTGAGGACTGGGCGTGGGAACACTGTTCCTAACCTGGCCCAGTCCTCAGTGTGGGAACACTGTTCCTAACCTGGCCCAGCCCACACTGAGGACTGGGCGTGGGAACACTGTTCGTAACCTGGCCAGTCGTCAGTGTGGGCTGTGGGAGCACTGTTCCTAACCTGGCCAGTCCTCAGTGTGGGCTGTGGGAACACTGTTCCTAACCTGGCATAGTCCTCGCTGTGGGAACACTGTTCCTAACCTGGCCCAGTCCTCAGTGTGGGCTGTGGGAACACTGTTCCTAACCTGGCCCAGTCCTCAGTGTGGGCTGTGGGTTCCATTCCAGTGTTACAGTCGAGCCCACAGTGTCAGGGGACACTGCCGATTTTTCACGTTTTCCTACTTACAAAGCATGTAGAGGTCTGTAATTTTATCATAGGTACACTTCAACTGTGAGAGACGGAATCTAAAACAAAAATCCAGAAAATCACATTGTATGATTTTTAAGTAATTCATTTGCATTTTATTGCATTACATAAGTATTTGATCACCTACCAACCAGTAAGAATTCCGTCTCTCACAGACCTGTTAGTTTTTCTTTAAGCCCTCCTGTTCTCCACTCATTACCTGTATTAACTGCACCTGTTTGAACTCGTTACCTGTATAAAAGACACCTGTCCACACACTCAATCAAACAGACTCCAACCTCTCCACAATGGCCAAGACCAGAGAGCTGTGTAAGGACATCAGGGATAAAATTGTAGACCTGCACAAGGCTGGGATGGGCTACAGGACAATAGGCAAGCAGCTTGGTGAGAAGGCAACAACTGTTGGCGCAATTATTAGAAAATGGAAGAAGTTCAAGATGACGGTCAATCACCCTCGGTCTGGGGCTCCATGCAAGATCTCACCTTGTGGGGCATCAATGATCATGAGGAAGGTGAGGGATCAGCCCAGAACTACACGGCAGGACCTGGTCAATGACCTGAAGAGAGCTGGGACCACAGTCTCAAAGAAAACCATTAGTAACACACCACGCCGTCATGGATTAAAATCCTGCAGCGCACGCAAGGTCCCCCTGCTCAAGCCAGTGCATGTCCAGGCCCGTCTGGTTTGCCAATGACCATCTGGATGATCCAGAGGAGGAATGGGAGAAGGTCATGTGGTCTGATGAGACAAAAATAGAGCTTTTTGGTCTAAACTCCACTCGCCGTGTTTGGGGGAAGAAGAAGGATGAGTACAACCCCAAGAACACCATCCCAACCGTGAAGCATGGAGGTGGAAACATCATTCTTTGGGGATGCTTTTCTGCCAAGGGGACAGGACGACTGCACCGTATTGAGGGGAGGATGGATGGGGCCATGTATCGCGAGATCTTGACCAACAACCTCCTTCCCTCAGTAAGAGCATTGAAGATGGGTCGTGGCTGGGTCTTCCAGCATGACAACGACCCGAAACACACAGCCAGGGCAACTAAGGAGTGGCTCCGTAAGAAGCATCTCAAGGTCCTGGAGTGGCCTAGCCAGTCACCAGACCTGAACCCAATAGAAAATCTTTGGAGGGAGCTGAAAGTCCGTATTGCCCAGCGACAGCCCCGAAACCTGAAGGATCTGGAGAAGGTCTGTATGGAGGAGTTGGCCAAAATCCCTGCTGCAGTGTGTGCAAACCTGGTCAAGACCTACAGGAAACGTATGATCTCTGTAATTGCAAACACAGGTTTCTGTACCAAATATTAAGTTCTGCTTTTCTGATGTATAAAATACTTATGTCATGCAATAAAATGCAAATTAATTACTTAAAAATCATACAATGTGATTTTCTGGATTTTTGTTTTAGATTCCGTCTCTCACAGTTGAAGTGTACCTATGATAAAAAATTACAGACCTCTACATGCTTTGTAAGTAGGAAAACCTGCAAAATCGGCAGGTTATCAAATACTTGTTCTCCCCACTGTATGTTTAGTGTCTCACTTTATGACAACAACGTAACGTTACTTCCTGATACGTACTAACCATGTCGCTCTGTCTGTCTCTTTGTCTTTATCTGTAGGTCTACAAGAGGGCTAAAGCACTGGACCAGTCAGACAACGACATGTCGGCTGTCTACAGAGCCTACATTCACTAAACCTCCTGAAGAGCCTCTCCTCTACCTATCCTCTCCTCTACCTATCCTCTCCCTCTCCTCTACCTATCCTCTCCCTCTCCTCTACCTATCCTCTCCCTCTCCTCTACCTATCCTCTCCCTCTCCTCTACCTATCCTCTACTCTACCTCTCCTCTGGACCACTTATCTTTTATTTTTGTATATTTTATCTCTATTCATCTCCCCCCCCTTTTTTCATCCCCAATTTTGTGATATCCGATTTGGTAGTTAGTCTTGTCCCATCGCTGCAACTCCCGTACACATCCTCCTAAACACAACCCCGCCAAGCCGCTCTGCTTCTTGACACACTGCACGCTTAACCCAGAAGCCAGCCGCACCAATGTGTCGACGGAAACACCGTACACCTGTTGACCGTGTCAGTGGTCGCTACAGCACGATGGGACAAGGACATCCCGGCCAGCCAAACTCTCCCCTAACCCGGACGACGCTGGGCCAATTGTGCGTCGCCTCATGGGTCTCCCGGTCGCGGCCGGCTGCGACTTAGAAGGGTATCGAACCAGCATCTGTAGCAACGCAGCTTGCACTGCGATGCAGTGCCTTAGACCGCTGCGCCACTCGGGAGGTCCCACTCTTATCTTTTACCCATTTTTATTCCATTTTTATTTTAGTAAAATTATTTTTGTCTGGCACCTGAAATATTGGTATACTTCCCAAATGACAACCTACTTCCTATATAGTGCACAACTTTTGACCAGGGCCCATTCTTTCCTCGTGAACGAAGCTGAATACCCAACTCTGTCGACTTGTCTAAACTACATTCAGAGCGTGATTTTGTCATTGTAGAATCAGGGTCCATAGGGCTCTCATCAAAAGTAATGCGCAGCGGTCTAAGGCACTGCATCTCAGTGCTGGAGGCTTCACTACAGACCCAGGTTCGATTCCAGTCTGTATCACAACCGGCCGTGATCAGGAGTCCCATAGGGCGGCGCACAATTGGCCCAGCGTCGTCCGGGTTTGGCCGGTGTAGGCCGTCATTGTAAATAAGAATTTGTTCTTAACTGACTTGCCTAGTTAAATAAAGGCTCAATAAAAAATAAAAAATAAAGATATAGGGAAATAGGATGTAATTTGGGAAACAACCATTCCTTCCCTGTAACTGATGGGAACCTCTGGAACCACCCAACCTGGAACATTGCACTGACTGAGCTTTTTAATAATGTTATAAGAATGGTCCACTGAAGGTTGCTTTTTCCCCCCCCCATCTTTGCTGTTTGTTGTCGATGGTGCTGGTCAAGTTTCTGATGGTAAAGTACTGCAGGGTGTTCAGAACATATTTTGGGATGCAGCCCATTGTTGACGCACGGTAAGGTGTTCAGTAGTGATTTGGAACGCGACCCATTTGCTTAATGCTGTCGGGTGGGTTTTGAAGGTGTGTACAGGCCATGGATTAATTTATCACTTGTGTTCTTTCTTTGCGTTTTATTTAATTCTACGTGTGAAAATGTCCTTTTATTTTGAATGTCAGAATTCCATAAACGTATAAAGCTGTTGATATTATCTTTAAAAAGAGGGCAAAGGCTAGGAGATCACCAAGAGGAATAATGCCACTGCTTTGCCTTAATATTGGAACCCTTTGAAATCTTCTGACATTTATTTATTTATTTTAGACACTCTAGATCTCTCTATTCTACTTCTCTTGGTGCAGTTTTACCTGGAGTTTTTTCCGTAGTTCTCTGAATCTGAACAGTGTTTGTTGTGTTAGGGGGCAGGTTCTCTAACAGGTTAAGGTTATGTTAATAAGGTTATTCTGAGGCCTTATAATACAGTAATGAGTTTATCGTTCTTCTAACAGGGATTCATCCCAAATGGCACCCTACTCCCTTTATAGTGCAATACTTTTGCCCAGAACCCTGGTCAAAAGTAGTGCACTATGTAGGGAATAGGGTGCCATTTGGACGCATCCTGGGACATTTTAAGGTTATCATGTTTAAAACCCATTGCAGTGATCTAACATTATAAAACAGGCAAGTTGTTCACTTTTTATTGTACATGTATGTATGGGGACCCACATTATGAAACCACATTCTGCTTAGCGACCTGTTGTATTTTAACTTAACTATTGATCAGTTGGCTTGATGACTTGGGTTATTGCACCACAACAGTTCCCCTTTGCAGTGGTCCCAGTCTGTTTGTGCCATCATGCCAACTCGTTGTCATATCAAACATGTTGGGCTTGACAAGTACAGCAAGGAAGTTGGCCAAGACCACAAACAGATCTGGGATCAGACTAAGGAGGACAGATGTATTTATTACCAGATCAATCACCATACAGGAAACAGTCAAACTACAGAATGTGAATTTCTGTTTAATCATAACCACTCTTTGAGATTCAAGGCCCAATCTACAACCTTTCATGTTCTCCTTAAAAGGGATACCTGGCAGGGCCATGAGAAGACAGGCAATGGTTACCTGAATGGCAGTGGGGGAATTTAGGCCACATAACAAAATACATTAAAGAGAATTAGTCACCATCAAAATACCTCATAACCTACTGTAGCTTGAGGTGGGTTATTGTCCTGTCAAAATTAAATATGGCTCACTTTCAATAATGATTTTATCCCTTTTTATTTTAGTTCATTTTGATTAGAAAAAACGTGAACCTATTAAATTCAGTGTAAAACCCAATTGAACATGTATAACCTCTGTTTTTGATTTTGGTTGTATATCATTTTCACAAGGTAATGATCATCCTATTTTTTTTAGAAAATACATTTTCCTTTTGCCAAGCAAGATGTGAATTAAGTTTTAGGTTTAATTTGTTTGAACACGAATAGTTTTAAAGATTAAGAAGTATGTATTTAGTAGGAAACATTCAAACAAATGACTTTGTAAATAGCCCATATTGGTTGAGCAGGTGTTTGCTTTATAAATAAAGGGTAATATAAAATACTTTTGGTTAGATTCCTCTACTGACTGTCAATCGTCCAGTGTGTCCCAAATGGCACCATGTCCCCTACTCTGGTCAAAAGTAGTGCACTACATCTGGAATAGGGTGCCATATGAAACACACATCTAGTGTCTTAATACTACTGTAGATTGTTCTGTTTTAGTGTTTGCGGTTTTAAATTTATCTCCTGTAAAAAATTGTTTATGTGGCTTATACAGACAAAGTTACTTATAACGGCGATTGTTGAAATGACTTACTTGGGCCCAATTTTGTGCAGGGCCAGGCGGGGACGGTGAAACTGTATGGATTTGGGATATTTATGTGAAACATCAAGGCTTTTTTGTGCAGTTTATTAAATCCTCTCCTGACTTAAATCCATGTGTGTTTTCATGAAACACACACACCGTAGTGAAAATCATATTTATTCACAAGGCAACACAGATCTAATTCTGTTGATATAGATTGCAATTTGTACTTGATTAAACAGTACTACTGTGTTTTGAGGTCAACCAGGGGAGAAAAGCTTAGGGGCCTGCTCCAACCACTCTCCTTTCTGCTTTTCTAGGCCTGCTGCGGAAAATGTTTCAATGTGACGCAAACCGGAAGCGCATTCCCAAAGAAGGGATTGGGGGGCGGGGCCAAGATTAATTGTGAGCGTGTGATTTGAAGCTGTCTTGCTACGTAAACACAACACTAGAAGAAGACTGGGTTGAAGATCTTCTAGTTTACGTACTTGGTGGACCGGTCTGCCAGCGGGAATGCTCAATCCTCAAAGATCTTTATCTGAACTCTCAAATATGTCGGGTCCAAGCCAAGCCGAGAGGGCTGTTTTGGTAAGCAAAGCTGTAAGGGTCGGGATCATGACAAGCTAGCTAGCTAACAACATTAATGGGTTTACCTTGGCTAGCTAGTTATTAATCGACGTCAAGCTACCTATTTTGCTAGCCAACTACTGATTGTTACTGTTATGGTTGTACATGTTCTTATGCGATCTTGCGTGATAGAAAGGGACGTTAGCTATACACTTAGTGTACAAAACATTAAGGACACCTGCTCTGTACAAGACAGACTGACCATGTAAATCCAGATGAAAGCTATGATCCCTTGTTGATGTCACTTGTTAAATGAACTTCAGTCAGTGTAGATGAAGGGGAGGACTGAGACAGGTTAAATAAGGATTTTTAACCCTTGAGACAATTGAGACATGGATTGTGTATGTGTGCCATTCAGAGGGTGAATGGGCAAGTCAAAATATGTAAGTGTCTTTGAGTGGGGTATGGTAGTAAGTGTCAGGCGCACTGGTTTGTGTCAAGAACTGCGAAGCTGCTGGGTTTTTCACGCTCAACAGTTTATCGTGTGTATCGAGAATGGTCCACCACCCAAAGGACATCCAGCCAACCTGACAACTGTGGGAAGCATTGGAGTCAACATGGGCCAACGTCCCTGTGCGACTCAATATTAGGAAGGCGTCCTTAATGTTTTGTACACTCACTGCCATAGTGCCTGACAGTGCCGAGAATAAAACTGCTCTGCTGCCTTGCATCTGCAAGATCTGGTGTTGTTCTTTGCAATACCTTTTCTGCTGATTGTCAATGACAACGTGATATACAGTATGATCGAAGTCCTCATAATAGTCATATTGAATGATTGTCACATTTGCAGCCTTCTATGGGCGAGGTCACTGCTTCCCTGCCAACCCCATTATATCTAGCCTATTGTACACACCTACATCCATAGGTGTCAAGCGTCACATTCAGTCCTCAAGGGTGTGCTTCATCCAAGAACTCCCCAGTGCGATATAAGGTATATGCAGGGCTTTCTATATAGCTAGCTAGTATACAGGAGTCCCCAGTCTATATATCTAGCTAGTATACAGAAGAACTCCCCAGTCTATGTAGCTAGCTAGTATACAGAAGCAGGTCTCTTAAAGATAGTGGTATGTATGTAGATACTGTACACAGGCACAAGAGCATCATGTCTGTGTTGCGTCCTGTCAGATGAGATTCCTACCATAGAATTAGTGAATCATTCTAATTCTATGATTCCTGCATTCAGGGAAGAAGAACCACAAACACAGCATTCTAAGAACACCAGTGGAGTTCTAATTGGAACCATGATAATGTGAACATTCTAGAACAGAACAATCCTGTCTCAATCTACCCCTATCTCTGCTGACCACCACAGTAACTCTTGTTTGTCTTCTCTCTCTCCCTCCCTCTCCTCTCTCTCCCCCTCCCTCTCCTCTCTCTCCCCCTCCCTCTCCTCTCTCTCCCCCTCTCCTCTCTCTCCCTTCCTTTCTTCCTCTCTCCCACCCTCCCTTCCTCTCAGGAGGAGGAGTTTAACTGGTTGCTGAAGGAGGAGGTCCATGCTGTTTTGAAGCAGCTCCAGGATATACTCAAGGCAAATATTAGGCACACATCTAGGATCAGCTTCCTCTCTACCTATCCTAACCTTAACATTAGTGGGGGAAAGTCCCAAACTGATCCAAGATCAGTGTCTAGGGGCAACCTCAACCTACACAGGGGTACTCAACTCTTACACTACGAGGTCCGGAGCCTGCTGGTTTTCTGTTCTACCTGATAATTAATTGCACACACCTGGTGTCCCAGGTCTAAATCAGTCCCTAATTAGAGGGAAACAATGAAATAATTCAGTGGAACTGTCTTCGAGGTCCAGAGTTGAGTTTGAGGGCTACACCTAAGTATTGACTCCATAGGATCAAAGAGCTCCGATCACAAGACAATGGTGTCACTGAGTGTCTTAACACTGCTGAGTTGTCAATATTGGATTAGACCTAGCTGTGGTACACTGACCCCATAGCCATAGGTGATGATCCTTTAAGAATAGATGATCCTGGCTAATGATGAACCATGTAGAACAAATGCATTCCAAGACATTTCAACTTTGGCTAGGTTGTTGTGTAACTCAATTCTTCAAATGTTGTTTGATTTCAGTGTACTGTTGTCTGAGTTGATTGCTGTTTGTGCTCAAGTTTCTCAAGACATTTGATTGAGTTATTGATGGAGATATTTATGATACTGTAACTAGATTATGTACTATAACTATACTGAACAAAAATATAAACGCAACAATTTCATTGATTTTTACGGAGTTACAGTTCATATGAGGAAATCAGTCAATTTAAATAAATTCATTAGGCCCTAATCTATGGATGTCACATGACTGCGAATACAGATATGCATCTGTTGGTCACAGATACCTTACAAAACAATGGGTCTCAGGATCTCGTCACTGTATTTTTGTGCATTTAAATTGCCATCGATAAAATGCGATTGTGTTTGTTGTCCGTAGCTTATGCCTGCCCATACCATAACCCCACCACCACCATGGGCCACTCGTTGACATCAGCAAACCAATCGCCCACACGACGCCATACACGTGGTCTGAGGTTGTGAGGCCGGTTGGACGTATTGCCAAATTCTCTAAAACGACGTTGGAGGTGGCTTATGGTAGAGAAATGCACATTCACTTCTCTGGCAACAGCTCTGGTGGACATTCCTGCAGTCAGTATGCCAATTGCATCTGTGGCATTGTGTTGTGTGGCAAAACTGCACATTTTGGACTCGCCATTTATTGTCCCCAGCACAAGGTGTACCTGTGTAATGATCATGCTGTTTAATCAGCTTCTTGATATGCCACACCTGTCAGGTGTATGGATTATCTTGGCAAAGGAGAAATGCTCACTAACGGGTGTAAACAAATGTGCACAACATTTGAGAAATAAGCTTTATGTGCGTATGGAACATTTCTGGGATATTTTATTTCAGCTCCTGAAACATGGACCAACACTTTACATGTTGCATTTTATATTTTTGTTCAGTGTATATTGTGTACTATGTAACTAGATTGTGTACTATGTTTATGTCACCAGGAGGCATCCAGGAGGTTCTCCATGCCCACCCCTGGACTGGAGAGCCAACTGAAACAGGAGAACTTCATCCTGGGCAGCTCAACGTAAGACTTGGAGGGATTCATTAGTTGATTGATTGGTTAATTGATCGGTTAGGGTGATTGATTTGTTGAGTGAGTGTGTGAGTGAGTTTGATTGACTTTATTGGCCATTTTAAAAACATAATGTGTCTTGATTCATAGCAACACAATAGACAATGTAAGACATTGATATAATGTGCACTATAAGAAACCCCATCTAGTCCAGCCTAACGAAGACCTATAGTTCACACATGACAGAATAGAAACACATGTCGGATTATGTTATAACCTATACATTCCTTGTTAGACAACATGCATTACCAAAGCAAGTTATTTTCTAATGGTGTTTTTTTCTGGTAAATGTGATTCAACATATAGAGCATGAAAATAGGCTTATTTTTGATGCCTTGTTGCACCTATTTAAAGTTCAGAAGCAAGTCCCAACATATCACCTGTTTCATTTATTAGTGTATGTGTGCGCTTCAGGTCCATGGCTGGACGTATATGTGTTGGTCTAGGAAAACTCTTTGCCTGCTAACATTTGTTTTAGTGGAGGGCCTGTTTATACATTACACAACCTTCTGTTTACAGACATCATCAACAACAGTTTTCTAATCTGCCGGGATTTGAGTCTATGACAAGGTGACATACGACATAGGACTCAGGTCAAAAGTAGTGTAGTGTATAGGGGATAGGGTGCCATTTGGGACTTCCACAGTGTCATTATTGCGGTTCTCGTGAGTCCTGCCGTCTTGTCTTTGCAGCATGGACCAGGTGAAAGGAGTACTGACTCTACAGGGAGAAGCCCTGACTCAAGCTGTGAGTATCTCTTGTCTCTGGTTGTAGACTATTCTCTGGAAACCTCCCAGTAGCAGTGTTTGACTGTGTTTTTAGTAGGGATAAAATGTTGTTACAATGTCAGGTTCTTTCTGACTGTAACATGTTTTCTCTACTAAAACACATTACAGAAAGAACCTGACACATTACATTTACATTTTAGTCATTTAGCAGACGCTCTTATCCAGAGCGACTTACAGGAGCAATTAGGGTTAAGTGCCTTGCTTAAGGGCACAGACAGATTTTTCACCTAGTCGGCTCGGGGATTAGAACCAGCGACCTTTCGGTTACTGGCACAACGCTCTTAACCACTAAGCTACCTGCCACCCATTACAGAAAGAACCTGACATTGTAACATGTTACAGTGGGGAAAAAAAGTATTTAGTCAGCCACCAATTGTGCAAGTTCTCCCACTTAAAAAGATGAGAGAGGCCTGTAATTTTCATCATAGGTACACGTCAACTATGACAGACAAATTGAGGGAAAAAAATCCAGAAAATCACATTGTAGGATTTTTAATGAATTTATTTGCTAATTATGGTGGAAAATAAGTATTTGGTCACCTACAAACAAGCAAGATTTCTGGCTCTCACAGACCTGTAACTTCTTCTTTAAGAGGCTCCTGTCACGATCGTTCATGAACGAGAAGGACCAAGGCGCAGCGTGATATGCATTCATATTTATTAACGACTAAACACACGACAAAACAACAAACGAAACGTGAAGTCCAAGGTAGCATACAAACAACATACCTTTACGGAACAAGATCCCACAACCCACTAGTGCCAACAGGCTACCTAAGTATTGTCCCCAATCAGAGACAACGAGCTACAGCTGCCTCTGATTGGGAACCACCCTGGCCAACATAGATCTAAACGATCTAGAAACTAACATAGACAAACCCAACACAGAAAATACACACCCTGACTCAACAAATACAAGTCCCTAGAGTCAGGGTGGGCATTCCGCCTCGGAGGCGGATCCGGGTGTGACCACCACTTACTCTCCACCTCCCCGTTGCGCCCCTGGTCTGGTCTGGACCTTGGCGCGCTGCTTCCTTCCTCCCACGAAGTACCACACCCTGTCTGGACCCTGGTGTGGGAGACCCCGAACCTGGAGAGGGGCTGACATCTGGGTCTGGACTGGAACCGCTGACTGGAGCTGGACCCGACGACGGTGGATCGAACTGCTCTGGCGCCGGGGTGGAGCCGCTGACCGGAACTGGATCAGGCACCGGTGGAGCGGACTGCTCTGGCTCCGGAGTGGAGCCGCTGACCGGAGCTGGACTGGACCCCGGTGGAGCGGATTGCTCTGACTCTGGAGTGGAGCAGCTGACCGGTGCCAGACCAGGCACCGGTGGAACAGGCACAGGCCGTGCCGGACTGGACACACGCACCACTGGCTTGGTGCGGGGAGCAGGAACGGGCCGGACTGGGCTGACGACACACACCCCTGGCTTGGTGCGGGGAGCAGGAACGGGCCGTACCGGACTGGCGACGCGCACCACTGGCCTGGTGCGGGGAGCAGGAACGGGCCGGACTGGGCTGACGACGCGCACCACTGGCTTGGTGCGGGGAGCAGGAACGGGCCGTACCGGACTGGCGACGCGCACCACTGGCCTGGTGCGGGGAGCAGGAACGGGCCGGACTGGGCTGACGACGCGCACCACTGGCTTGGTGCGGGGAGCAGGAACGGGCCGTACCGGACTGGCGACGCGCACCACTGGCCTGGTGCGGGGAGCAGGAACAGGCCGGGCTGGCGACGCGCACCACTGGCTTGGTGCGAGGGACAGGAACAGGTCGGACCGGGCTGGCGACGCGCACCACTGGCTTGGTGCACGGGGCAGGAACAGGCCGGGCCGGGCTGGCGACGCGCACCACTGGCTTGATGCGAGGAGCAGGAACGGGCCGAACCATACTGGGAACACCCACCACTGGCTTAGTGCGGGAATCAGGAACGGGCCGGACCGGACTGGCGACACGCACCACTCGATTGGTGCGAGGAGCGGGACTGGGTTCCTTCATTAACCCCCGCTCCTTCTGCTGCCTAACCAGCTCCTCTCGCCGTGCCTCTACACTTTCCTTCTGCTCCCTCTGAACCAATGACCCCCTTAATCTGGCGGCCTCCTCTGCTAAACGGCTGAACCGCTCTATCGCGGCCTCCTGCTGCCTCGTCGTCCACGGCGTGAGCCCCCCCCTACATTTTTTTGGGGCTTGTCTCTCCCCCGTGATCATGGCCTCCATCCCTCTTGCCAGACTCTCGCTCATCATCTCCCAAGTCCATCCTCTCTCCTCGTCACGCTGCTTGATCCAGGATTGGTGGGATCTTCTGTCACGATCGTTCATGAACGAGAAGGACCAAGGCGCAGCGTGATATGCATTCATATTTATTAACGACAAAACAACAAACGAAACGTGAAGTCCAAGGTAGCATACAAACAACATACCTTTACGGAACAAGATCCCACAACCCACTAGTGCCAACAGGCTACCTAAGTATGGTCCCCAATCAGAGACAACGAGCTACAGCTGCCTCTGATTGGGAACCACCCTGGCCAACATAGATCTAAACGATCTAGAAACTAACATAGACAAACCCAACACAGAAAATACACACCCTGACTCAACAAATACAAGTCCCTAGAGTCAGGGCGTGACAGCTCCTCTGTCCTCCACTCGTTACCTGTATTAATGGCACCCGTTTGAACTTGTTATCAGTATAAAAGACACCTGTCCACAACCTCAAACAGTCACACTCCAAACTCCACTATGGCCAAGACCAAAGAGCTGTCAAAGGACACCAGAAACAAAATTGTAGACCTGCACCAGGCTGGGAAGACTGAATCTGCAATAGGTAAGCAGCTTGGTTTGAAGAAATCAACTGTGGGAGCAATTATTAGGAAATGGAAGACATACAAGACCACTGATAATCTCCCTCGATCTGGGGCTCCACGCAAGATCTCACCCAGTGGGGTCAAAATGATCACAAGAACGGTGAGCAAAAATCCCAGAACCACACGGGGGGACCTAGTGAATGACCTGCAGAGAGCTGGGACCAAAGTAACAAAGCCTACCATCAGTAACACACTACGCCGCCAGGGACTCAAATCCTGCAGTGCAAGACGTGTCCCCCTGCTTAAGCCAGTACATGTCCAGGCCCATCTGAAGTTTGCTAGAGTGCATTTGGATGATCCAGAAGATGATTGGGAGAATGTCAGATGAAACCAAAATAGAACTTTTTGGTAAAAACTCAACTCGTCGTGTTTGGAGGACAAAGAATGCTGAGTTGCATCCAAAGAACACCATACCTACTGTGAAGCATGGGGGTGGAAACATCATGCTTTGGGGCTGTTTTTCTGCAAAGGGACCAGGACGACTGATCCGTGTAAAGGAAAGAATGAATGGGGCCATGTATCGTGAGATTTTGAGTGAAAACCTCCTTCCATCAGCAAGGGCATTGAAGATGAAACGTGGCAGGGTCTTTCAGCATGACAATGATCCCAAACACACCGCCCGGGCAATGAAGGAGTGGCTTCGTAAGAAGCATTTCAAGGTCCTGGAGTGGCCTAGCCAGTCTCCAGATCTCAACCCCATAGAAAATATTTGGAGGGAGTTGAAAGTCTGTGTTGCCCAGCGACAGCCCCAAAACATCACTGCTCTAGAGGAGATCTGCATGGAGGAATGGGCCAAAATACCAGCAACATTGTGTGAAAACCTTGTGAAGACTTACAGAAAACATTTGACCTGTGTCATTGCCAACAAAGGGTATATAACAAAGTATTGAGAAACTTTTGTTATTGACCAAATACTTATTTTCCACCATAATTTGCAAATAAATTCATTAAAAATCCTACAATGTGATTTTCTGGAATTTTTTTTCTCAATTTGTCTGTCATAGTTGACGTGTACCTATGATGAAAATTACAGGCCTCTCTCATCTTTTTAAGTGGGAGAACTTGCACAATTGGTGGCTGACTAAATACTTTTTTCCCCCACTGTATCTCTACTAAAACACATTACAGAAAGAACCTGACATTGTAACATGTTCTCTCTACTAAAACACATTACAGAAAGAACCTGACATTGTAGCAACATGTTTTCTGCTAAAACACATTACAGAAAGAACCTGACATTGTAACAACATGTTTTCTGCTAAAACACATTACAGAAAGAACCTGACATGTTACAATGTCAGGTTCTTTCTGTAATGTGTTTTAGTAGAGAGAACATGTTACAATGTCAGGTTCTTTCTGTAATGTGTTTTAGCAGAGAGAACATGTTACAATGTCAGGTTCTTTCTGTAATGTGTTTTAGCAGAGAGAACATGTTACAATGTCAGGTTCTTTCTGTAATGTGTTTTAGTAGAGAACATGTTACAATGTCAGGTTCTTTCTGTAATGTGTTTTAGTAGAGAACATGTTGTTACAATGTCAGGTTCTTTCTGTAATTTTCACCCTCTGTCTTCACAGGACATCAATCTGAAAACTGCTAAAAGCAACCAAGTGATGCATTTCACATTCAGGGATGATAAGCACTGGAAATTGCAACAGGTATTGTAGGGGTGTGTGTGTGTGTGTGTGTGTGGTGGATGGTAATAAACAGAATATGATAAAACACATTTTGATTGCAAATTGACCGCAAGAAGCCTAAACAGATATAATATTGGACTAAAACATAATCATATCATACCTTGATTACATTTGGGGACATTGCCCTGCGTAGGGTGCCGTCTTTCAGATGGGACGTTAAAATGGGTGTCCTGACTGTCTGTGCACATTCAAAAAGCTATGGCGCTTATTGTAAGAGTAGGGGTGTTCACCCTGGTGTCATGGCTACATTCCCAACCTGGCCACATTTCCATCAAGGCCACCTAATCAACCCCCTCATTCCTACTTGGCATTTATCACTCCCACGGGCTGCCAGTTGGGGAAGCAAGCTCTAAACCTAACACTGCAGTAATCAATATCAACCTAGTACTAAAAAGAACATGAGGTAGAACAAAAACACACAAGAAAGAAGAAGAAGAACACAAGAAAGTAAGAAGGCTATAAACAGGGTCAGAAAGTTCCAGTACCATATTTCCAATGTGCAGGGATACCGGGGTGATGGAGGTAGATATGTATAGGGGCCAGGTGACTAGGCATCAGGATATATGATAAACAGTGTTCATTGTGATAAAGTAAGTCTAACGTAACTGTCCAACAATATGCATATGATCAATACACTACACTGTTACTAGTTATATCGCTGATAATAATACTGACTCTGTCCCCTCCATCTCTCAGATCTAATAATACTGACTCTGTCCCCTCCCTCCCTCAGATCTAATAATACTGACTCTGTCCCCTCCCTCCCTCAGATCTAATAATACTGACTCTGTCCCCTCCCTCCCTCAGATCTAATAATACTGACTCTGTCCCCTCCCTCCCTCAGATCTAATAATACTGATGACTCTGTCCCCTCCCTCTCTCAGATCTAATAATACTGACTCTGTCCCCTCCCTCCCTCAGATCTAATAATACTGACTCTGTCCCCTCCCTCCCTCAGATCTAATAATACTGATGACTCTGTCCCCTCCCTCTCTCAGATCTAATAATACTGACACTGTCCCCTCCCACCCTCAGATCTATTAGTACTGACTCTGTCCCCTCCCTCTCTCAGATCTAATTATACTGACTCTGTCCCCTCCCTCTCTCAGATCCAGGATGCTAGGAACCATGTCAATCAGGCTCTGCAGCTGCTGAGTAGTAGAGATGAGAGTTACCACTTCAAGACTGGGGCTGAGGTCAACAAGGTAGGAACACACACCCATACACACAGCTACCACTTTAAGACTGGAGCTGAGGGTAATGAGGTTAGTTTCCACCAGGGAACTCATGTCAGAAATAAACTGATTTTTGTGTCATAGCGGAGCTAACTGGGAAGTGTCTTTCCTCTGTTAAGACTACACTACACATCATTGCACTACACACCATTGCACTACACACCATTGCACTACACATCATTACACTACACATCATTAGTCTACACTACACATCATTAGTCTACGCTACACATCATTAGTCTACGCTACACATCATTAGTCTACGCTACACATCATTAGACTACGCTACACATAATTAGTATACGCTACACATCATTACGCTACACATCATTAGTCTACGCTACACATCATTACGCTACACATCATTAGTCTACGCTACACATCATTAGTCTATGCTACACATCATTAGTCTATGCTACACATCATTAGTCTATGCTACACATCATTAGTCTACGCTACACTTCATTAGTCTATGCTACACATCATTAGTCTATGCTACACATCATTAGTCTACGCTACACATCATTAGTCTACGCTACACATCATTAGTCTATGCTACACATCATTAGTCTATGCTACACATCATTAGTCTATGCTACACATCATTAGTCTACGCTACACATCATTAGTCTACGCTACACATCATTAGACTACGCTACACATCATTAGTCTATGCTACACATCATTAGTCTATGCTACACATCATTAGTCTACGCTACACATCATTAGTCTACGCTACACATCATTAGACTACGCTACACATCATTAGACTACGCTACACATCATTAGTCTATGCTACACATCATTAGTCTACGCTACACATCATTAGTCTACGCTACACATCATTAGTCTATGCTACACATCATTAGTCTACGCTACACATCATTTTTCAAGGGGTGCTGGTGCTGTGCCCGTACACCGTGTACCTTTTCATTACCTAGTACAACTTTGCTCCACTGTGTACCTTTTCATTACCTAGTACAACTTTGCTCCACTGTGTACCTTTTCATTACCTAGTACAACTTTGCTCCACTGTGTACCTTTTCATTACCTAGTACAACTTTGCTCCACCGTGTACCTTTTCATTACCTAGTACAACTTTGCTCCACCGTGTACCTTTTCATTACCTAGTACAACTTTGCTCCACCGTGTACCTTTTCATTACCTAGTACAACTTTGCTCCACCGTGTACCTTTTCATTACCTAGTACAACTTTGCTCCACTGTGTACCTTTTCATTACCTAGTACAACTTTGCTCCACTGTGTACCTTTTCATTACCTAGTACAACTTTGCTCCACTGTGTACCTTTTCATTACCTAGTACAACTTTGCTCCACCGTGTACCTTTTCATTACCTAGTACAACTTTGCTCCACCGTGTACCTTTTCATTACCTAGTACAACTTTGTTCCACCGTGTACCTTTTCATTACCTAGTACAACTTTGCTCCACCGTGTACCTTTTCATTACCTAGTACAACTTTGCTCCACCGTGTACCTTTTCATTACTTAGTACAACTTTGCCATCCAAGAGTGCCATCCATATCCTTTAGTCTATTTCCAAGCTCAACGTTTTTTCTGTTGTTGTAGCTGATCACTGTAGTGATGATTGATGATGTTGTTGTAGTTGATCACTGTAGTGATGATGATGATGTTGTTGTTGTAGCTGATGACTGTAGTGATGATGATTGATGTTGTAGTTGATCACTGTAGTGATGATAATGTAGTTGATCACTGTAGTGATGATGATTGTTGTTGTAGTTGATCACTAGTGATGATGATTGTTGTAGTTGATCACTGTAGTGATGATGATGATGTTGTAGTTGATCACTGTAGTGATGATTGATGATGTTGTTGTAGTTGATCACTGTAGTGATGATGATACTGTAGTGATGATGTTGTAGTTGATCACTGTAGTGATGATGATGATGTTGTAGTTGATCACTAGTGATGATGATTGTTGTAGTTGATCACTGTAGTGATGATGATTGTTGTAGTTGATCACTGTAGTGATGATGATTGTTGTAGTTGATCACTGTAGTGATGATGATTGTTGTAGTTGATCACTGTAGTGATGATGTTGTAGTTGATCACTGTAGTGATGATGATGTTGTAGTTGATCACTGTAGTGATGATGATGATGTTGTTGATCACTAGTGATGATGTTGTTGATCACTGTAGTGATGATTGATGATGTTGTTGTAGTTGATCACTGTAGTGATGATGTAGTTGTTGTTGTTGTTGTAGCTGATGGACGCGGTGATGCTGCAGCTGACCAGGGCTCGTAACCGCCTCACCACTCCAGCAGCCATGACCCTGCCGGAGCTGGCCACCAGCGGCCTCACAGTGAGTCTGCCATACGTCATATATCATAGGTTATAGGTCATAGCAGAGAAACTGGTCTCACCGTCTACTGAATGCATTTTACATCACAATGACTCTCTCTCTCTCTCCTTCTCCAGAAGATGTTCACTCCTCCGATGCCAGGTGATGTGATGGTGAACTTCTATATCAACCTGAGTAAGCTGTGCCTGACTGTCTACCAGCTGCACCCAATGCAGCCCAACACCACCAAGGTACTCACATTCACACTGTCATGCAGATACACTCTGCGGATCCAACCCAACCCAGCCCTGAGGCAACATTCACAACAAGATCACACCTGTACGTTAGTTCTGTCACTCAGTGAATCCAGCCCTGAGACAACATTCACAACAAGATCACACCTGTTAGTTCTGTAATCACATGTGGTATTGTGAAGATGCATCAGTTTGTGTACCTCTGGTGTTTCAACAGAACTTCAGGCCATCTGGAAGCTCTGTGTTACACAACCCTGGAGCCATGTTGTAAGTTCTGTTTTATAACCGTTCACATCATGTCAGTCAGTAACACTTTAGAGGGGGCTGTCTGTGGTCAATACAGAGAGGATCTTTTCATGTCCATATCTTGTTGATGTGAAGATATTAGTGTGTCCCTGTAACAATACTAACTACTGTTAAAAATATATTTTTGTCACTAGTCAGCAACATAGTAATTTATGCTTGTTGGGTCTACCCCGGGTCCTCCCATTTCTGAATAATTTCACACACACAGCCTCTCACAAGTTCCCAACTTTTTTAACACATTTCCAATACATCCAACCTTTTTTTCTTTTTGAACTCTTTCCCTGCTGTCTCCCCCAGTGAGCTGAACAATGCTAAGTTTGAAGTGAGCCAGGTTCACAAGGTGGAGTGTGTTGTCCCCTGGCTCAACAACACACTGCTCTTCTTCACCATCTCACTGCAGCTCTGTCAGCAGCTCAAGGACAAGGTGGGTGACGTCTGCAGCAGCAGGACACTCCATTGGTCCACAGAATATACTCCAGTGAATGAGTAACTGCAGTATTGGCAGAGAGTCAGGCTGGGCCAGTTGGTATGAAGTAGATGATTCACTTTGTTCAAGTGTGTCTTTAACTAAAAGAGATGTCAGACTAAGAAAAGAGAAGCTAGGGAGTGCTGTTTTTGCTTCTGTTAAAAAACATATAAATGGTATGAAAAGGTGCTAATTGGAAACAAGGGTGTAAATAGACTGAGAACCAGAGAAGTTGTGGCTTTATGCACCAGAAAACTGTCAAACTGAAAGCCTACAGTACAAACTACACAAAGACAAGGCACTTATTTTGTGACCTATATTATAAAGCCTTTATTAGATTGGCTTTCCATGACACAATAAATTACATTTTCTTCCTCCTAGATTTCAGTCTTCTCTAGTTTCTGGAACTACCGACCCTTCTAACCAACTGCCGCTAGCTGACCATCAGAATGGCTAGGTGTTTTAACCAACTGCCGCTAGCTGACCATCAGAATGGCTAGGTGTTCTGTCCAAATCCTTCACACCAACCAACCAACCAACCAACCCACCCAGATAAAAGGGATGTCTTGGAAAATATTGTCTGATTGAAGTGGGTTTTGTTTGTATAATTTACAGGAGAACAGCCGGATCAAACTCCATATATATATTACCAGTGTTTAGTATTCCAGGGTTTAGAGCCCATCCATGTGTTACAGCTGCTTTAATTCAGTCCCACATCAACCCCTAGACCCTAACACCTACTCCCTACTTGTGGAGAAAGTATTGGAGGAAGCAATATGGTGGAGCTACTACCATATTACAATATCTATCCAATATATTCAGTGTTTCCCCTAGCTGTGGGGGTGGGGTGGGGGGGTTGTTAGCGCATTGACTGGAAGTCTATGGGAACAGCATGACTTCCAAAGACTTCATCATTGCGCTAATGCAAACTGCATGCCAAGACATAAAAATTGTATTCATGAGTTAATCCGACCTTGGGTAAGTAGAAAAAACCGCTTAATTGCCAAAATCTTCCACTATCCATTTAAAAACCCATCTTGGCAGAAATATACTGTATGTTTAAAAAATAAAATGTCTTTGGAGTGGGGGCAAAGATTGAGTATAGGGGAAACACTGCATTCAGATCTAGACAAGTAGGGACTAGGGGTTGATTTAGGATTGGGTGCATGTATCTCTCTGTGCGTAATCTGTTGTATTTTGTTATATAGTACTAACTTGGTTGGACCTCCCTGTTATATAGTACTAACTTGGTTGGACCTCCCTGTTGTATAGTACTAACTTGGTTGGACCTCCTTGTTGTTTAGTACTAACTTGGTTGGACCTCCCTGTTGTATAGTACTAACTTGGTTGGACCTCCCTGTTGTATAGTACTAACTTGGTTGGACCTCCGTTGTATAGTACTAACTTGGTTGGACCTCCCTGTTGTATAGTACTAACTTGGTTGGACCTCCTTGTTGTATAGTACTAACTTGGTTGGACCTCCCTGTTGTATAGTACTAACTTGGACCTCCCTGTTGTATAGTACTAACTTGGACCTCCTTGTTGTATCGTACTAACTTGGACCTCCCTGTTGTATCGTACTAACTTGGACCTCCCTGTTGTATCGTACTAACTTGGACCTCCTTGTTGTATCGTACTAACTTGGACCTCCTTGTTGTATCGTACTAACTTGGACCTCCTTGTTGTATCGTACTAACTTGGACCTCCTTGTTGTATCGTACTGACTTGGTTGGACCTCCTTGTTGTATCGTACTAACTTGAACCTCGTTATGAATCAATGGAGCAACTTGTCTTGTTATTTTTTTTAGTCTGAAACACTCGTTACAGAACACTAACGTTTCTCCTCTCCACATACTTATACCCTTTTCACACTATAATACCGACCAAAAACGTACTGTACTGGCTCGGATATTTTATATTAAAATGTATAATTAAAACACATTATCTTCTCCTACACGGTTCCAGCATCTATGGTTAATGCCTAACCAGGCCAGCTCAGTACAGCTCGGTTTGCTCAGCTCAGTAGTGTGAAAAAGGGTATTGGAAACAAATTTGTCAAGCAGATTGTCATACTGTGGTAAACAATACTGATATTTTGTGTAGACTACACTACTCAGAAGTATACGCTTTGTGACATGAAAACGGTGTTAACGTAAAACTTGTAGGTTTCTGACTCTATACTTGACATAAAGCATCATTCCAAGGAATATAAAGGAAAACGTACATTCTCAGCTTTGAACGGTAAACGGTCATGCCTCCTCAACGCTAAGCTATTATTCTGTTATTAATCGTAGTATCAGTTCATTTCAATGTATGTGTTGTTTGCTAATGTGTTTATTTATTCAATTGTTTATTTTTGCACTTATCTTACTTTGCCTCTGATTCCCTGTGAAGTGAATATCCATTCCAATACTGAACAAAATTAATTATCACTGCAAGTGTTAATAAAAACGTATTTTGAGATATGTAAATGTTGTGGACCATATAATCTTATCTGTGCAATAAAGAGATGTTATACAGGAGTGTTCAGTCAGTCAATAAGGACAGATTCAATACAAAATATTAAAATTTTAGTGAATAATTTTTATAAGTACATTGTAACATTCCAATGTACATGTTTCAACATTGAATTATATATTGTTAATAACTATTAAAATCATGCAATTGTGAATCAATACTACTACAATATCTGTATCATTCCTCATTACATACATTTAAGAAGTTACGTTTAAAGTACATGTTAAACGAAGTACAAAACATTTGGCTTTGTGAACTCGCGTTGATTACACTACATAAAGAGTGGTGCCTAGTTTTTCATGATTCATGAACCCTTAGTGAAAGCCCTTTCCTCTTCTGGTTGTGACACCCAGTGACTTTTCACCTTGCTCTCCTTTCTGGCGTCCTAGCAACATCCACTAGCCGTGCAGGGAACAAGTAAAACTGATTCATATGACCTCCGATGACTTTCCACCATTAGACAACAGCTAAAACAGGTTACCACAGGGAGTGCAACATTTTCCACCAGTCAAAGTAAATAGATAGGACCGGGATGAAAACAAGTTATACAACTCTTGGTTTGGCACACAGATAAAAGTGCAAATATAAAGTGCATCTATCTAAAAAGATGAATACAATTAATTATAAAAGGACTAATTGATTTTCTAAAAGTCGTCATTGTGGAATCTTTGATTCTGTTCCAAGTTTCTTTCAGGAATCCATTCCAAAGTTTTCATGGCCCACTTTGTGTCTTTTAGGCTGTTGGGAAACACGCAGAGAGAGAGAGCAGCAGAAATCATTTATCTTTCAAGGCATCTTTATTCAGAGGAAATACAGTGAACACTGTCCCACACAGATAGGCAGCACACAGACTCCTTCATACAGCCATGCTAAATCTGTGGTCACACTAAAACAGACCCTTTATTGTAGGATGTGATCATGTGAAGGATTTAAACTGATGGGTCTTCACCATAATACCATAGATACCAACAGATCTGAGACCAGGCTGTATATACCAACAGATCTGGGACCAGACTATAGATACCAACAGATCTGGGACCAGGCTATAGATACCAACAGATCTGAGACCAGGCTATAAATAACAACAGATCTGGGACCAGGCTATATACACCACACATTTCTCACAGAAACAGGCCATTACATTACCTGTCAATCGTTGCATTTTATTGAATATTGATTGATTGCTACATTACCTGTTCATCACAGCAGCAGCAGCAGCGGATCAGAACCAGGAGAACAAGCAGCAGAACCATGCCTGAATGGATCAAGATTTGTATTTGTATTTATTAGGGATCCCCATTAGCTCTTCCTGGGGTCCAAACATATTAAAGCACTTACATTACATATAAAACAGTGCATCATATGACATTATTACACCACTACCTATCTACAATACAAAATGTTTAATACCACCATACAACAATATCACAATGTGTGCGTATTTACATTTCCATTTTAGTCATTTAGCAGACGCTCTTATCCAGAGCGACTTACAGTTAGTGAGTGCATACATTTTCATACTGCATGTGTCTATACCCTTGTGTGTCTCTTCACAGTCCCTGTTGTTCCATAAGGTGTAAGATGGACAGTCATTTGTGTGTATGTGTGTGTGCCTGCATGTGTGTGTGTGTGTTCCTACCGATGAAGATGAAGAAGACAGCAAAGGAGGCGATGTCCCAGTCAGACTGGAACAGCTGTTTAGACTGCAGTCTGGACACCACGTCTGCAAACTGATCCTTAAACTCTCCCTGTAGGTTCCTCTGGTCCATGGCTATAGCGGAGTTAGAGGTAGTCTCTTCTCAGTAAGGGTTAACACACTGGAGAAGAAGGAAAACAACATTTTATGGTTTATTATGATTATAAAATACAAGGTTTGTCTGACCATTACTGTAGCTGTTAGGGTTAATACAGGACACACTGTCGCAGTTAGGGTTAATACAGGACACACTGTCGCAGTTAGGGTTAATACAGAACACACTGGGAGAAGAGATGTGGTTCTAATATAGGACACAAGGTTTCTCTGGTCCATAACTGTTGCAGCTAGGGTTAATACAGGACACACTGGAGGAAGAAAACATACAGTGGGGAAAAAAAGTATTTAGTTAGCCACCAATTGTGCAAGTTCTCCCACTTAAAAAGATGAGAGAGGCCTGTCATTTTCATCATAGGTACACGTCAACTATGACAGACAAATTGAGGGAAAAAAATCCAGAAAATCACACTGTAGGATTTTTAATGAATTTATTTGCAAATTATGGTGGAAAATAAGTATTTGGTCACCTACAAACAAGCAAGATTTCTGGCTCTCACAGACCTGTAACTTCTTCTTTAAGAGGCTCCTCTGTCCTCCACTCGTTATCTGTATTAATGGCACCTGTTTGAACTTGTTATCAGTATAAAAGACACCTGTCCACAACCTCAAACAGTCACACTCCAAACTCCACTATGGCCAAGACCAAAGAGCTGTCAAAGGACACCAGAAACAAAATTGTAGACCTGCACCAGGCTGGGAAGACTGAATCTGCAATAGGTAAGCAGCTTGGTTTGAAGAAATCAACTGTGGGAGCAATTATTAGGAAATGGAAGACATACAAGACCACTGATAATCTCCCTCGATCTGAGGCTCCACGTAAGATCTCACCCCGTGGGGTCAAAATGATCACAAGAACGGTGAGCAAAAATCCCTGAACCACACGGGGGGACCTAGTGAATGACCTGCAGAGAGCTGGGACCAAAGTAACAAAGCCTACCATCAGTAACACACTACGCCGCCAGGGACTCAAATCCTGCAGTGCCAGACGTGTCCCCCTGCTTAAGCCAGTACATGTCCAGGCCCGTCTGAAGTTTGCTAGAGTGCATTTGGATGATCCAGAAGAGGATTGGGAGAATGTCATATGGTCAGATGAAACCAAAATAGAACTTTTTGGTAAAAACTCAACTCGTCGTGTTTGGAGGACAAAGAATACTGAGTTGCATCCAAAGAACACCATACCTATTGTGAAGCATGGGGGTGGAAACATCATGCTTTGGGGCTGTTTTTCTGCAAAGGGACCAGGACGACTGATCCGAGCAAAGGAAAGAATGAATGGGGCCATGTATCGTGAGATTTTGAGTGAAAACCTCCTTCCATCAGCAAGGGCATTGAAGATGAAACGTGGCTGGGTCTTTCAGCATGACAATGATCCCAAACACACCGCCCAGGCAACGAAGGAGTGGCTTCGTAAGAAGCATTTCAAGGTCCTGGAGTGGCCTAGCCAGTCTCCAGATCTCAACCCCATAGAAAATCTTTGGAGGGAGTTGAAAGTCCGTGTTGCCCAGCGACAGCCCCAAAACATCACTGCTCTAGAGGAGATCTGCATGGAGGAATGGGCCAAAATACCAGCAACAGTGTGTGAAAACCTTGTGAAGACTTACAGAAAACGTTTGACCTGTGTCATTGCCAACAAAGGGTATATAACAAAGTATTGAGAAACTTTTGTTATTGACCAAATACTTATTTTCCACCATAATTTGCTAATAAATTCATTAAAAATCCTACAATGTGATTTTCTGGAAATTTTTTCCTCATTTTGTCTGTCATAGTTGACGTGTACCTATGATGAAAATTACAGGCCTCTCATCTTTTTAAGTGGGAGAACTTGCACAATTGGTGGCTGACTAAATACTTTTTTTCCCCACTGTATGTGGTAATTCTATATAGGCAATGACAATGCACCTGATTGGCTGAATCTGTCGGTTTATAAAGTAGGCCTACATATACAAACCAATGTTATTTCATTGTAAGGGAGATCATGATGCATTTTGAATGTACCTCATAAATTGAATGGATCAGAGTTCAGTGTACCTGCTCTGACCTGGACACAGTACTTGTTTCCTGAACATTTTTACATAGACTACTATGATTAGACATAGATCAACTAGCCAAATACAGACTCTATTTTACATCTAAAAGGACTACATTTGCTGTTAATTTCTTTAACACAAGACCAATATCATTATCGTTATGTTTGACTGACTATCGCATCTTGATGGATTGCAGCGTCAGACTTTACCCTTTCAAATAATATTACAAGTTTACCTATATATCTGACTTCACTTGAACATAAACAGTTACAATAAACTCACATTTTCGGTAGTAATCAAACAAGTTTCTATATGTTTTCCCGAAGTTCATTGTACCTGTAACTCGAACAAGCTCCTGGTGTTTTTTTCTCTTCTTCCGGGTACCTGCCCGACTGACGCACCTGTCACTGTGTGAGTCAATGGGGTTGAGATCTGGAGACTGATTTGCATGGGGCAAAGGTAGGTCGTTTAAATTCTGCTTCATTTCCTCCAAGTAGATCTAAAGGTGTATTGTGATCATGGACTTACTGAATGTGAGAGATATCGCCAATCATTTCCACCATTGCTCTTGGCCATGTCTTTTCAAAGGAAACTTTTATTATGTGACTGGAGGAAATCAAGTCAGAACATTGAATATGTGTGACGCATGTATATAAAACTGGGATTTGTCATAGGTACATTTGTATTTTCATTGCATAGATACACTATAAATGTTATATTTTTTCTATAGTAAACCAGCTGAATTACGTAATATTTTGTCAGGTTATTGATTGAGCTGCAGTCATGATGTATTGTAGTAGCATATTATTTCCACATGAGGCGCTGTTACTTTCCCGGCTACTCATTTTCAGCTTTTCATCTGATCCATTGTTTACGTGGAAGTGAGGTTCGCTCCGTCTTCGGGGTTGTAGTTTCTTCAGGTTGGCACGTCGCTTTCTGTGAAGCTCAGCTGCGATGGCCGTGGTTCCTGCTCAATCTCTCCGGGTTTCGGATATCCGAGACCCGACGGTTCTGTTCGAGCGGTACAACACGGAGGAGATACGCGGCATCGAGCGGAAAGTCCGTGGAGAAATCGAGCACAAGAAGGAGGAACTTCGTCAGATGGTGGGCGAGCGGTACCGCGATCTGATCGATGCCGCCGACACCATCGGAGAGATGAGGCAGTGTTCGGAGAGCGTAGTTACGTCCATCCAGGACATGCACCGCTACTGCCACAAGCTGAAACAGGGGAAAAGCGTTCCCCAAAGCAACAGCAAAGAAGAGGTATGTGGATCCATTGTGAAACTAGCGAGCTAACGTTACTTGGCGGTGGTGATGGCTCACTAGTTCTGTTGATGTAGATAGCAAATGTTCTGTACCATTCCCTGATCCCTTCTGGACAGTTTATGATGATTAGACTCAGACAGGTTCCACCCATTGTGAGATTGTGATTTGAATCGTATATGTAAATGATGGGTGTGTCTGTGTGGGTTTCAATATCTACACCTTATATCTCTGTGTGATTGTCTCTCTGCCTGTCCCTTTACTTACTCATGTAACGTAGCCTATCTTAGGCCATCTGTCTCTCCAGGTCCAGAGGCAGTCCCAGGAGAAGTTCTACACCATGGGCTCTCAGATCAATCACTGTGTATCCCTGTGTTTCTCTCTGTCTGTGCCTGCATGTGTTTATAATCTCTCTCTCTCTGTCTCTCCAGGTCCAGAGGCAGTCCCAGGAGAAGTTCTACACCATGGCCTCTCAGATCAAGCTGCTGCTGGAGATCCCAGAGAGGATTTGGAGTTCCATGGAGGCCTCTCAGTACCTGCAGGCAAATACACTTATTACTAAGACAGTGGACTGTTAGCATTTTCTCAATAGAAGACATGTTATACTTTACCGTCATGCTAATACTAGCTGGTCAATGATCAATGATGTATGTAAACCCACATCGTTGGGCATGGCTAATGCTAACAAACAAACTCTTGGTTTAACGGACACTCCTGACCAGCCAACCGATATTTAATTTCAGAATTGGTTAAGGTCAGGGTTTAGGTAAGGGTCAGTTTTAGAGTTTGGGTAGTCAGGCTGGCAATGGGATGCTGGTGAGAAAAGTCCTTATAGCCTCTCTCTGCTTTACCACCCTCTTTGCTGCAGGCCACCCAGCTTTACCTGCTCTGCTGCCACCTGCACAGACAGCTTCATCTGGAGGCTGGAGGACCACAGTACAGCCCCGTCCTCGCTCGCTTCCCAATCCTGGTCAGGCAGGTGGCTGCTGCTGGACACTTCAGGTGAATGTCATTTTGGATGAGGAAGCCGATTTATCAATTCTGGATTTTCTGTGAAATTGAAGAGCCTACCGAGCAGGGCTAGGAGCACCACATTCAATTTAGGAGCACCACATTCAATTTAGGAGCACCACATTCAATTTAGGAGCACCAGAAAATAAGATGTTTTAAATTGATTGAGATTCAGCCTACAAGAATTCTAGCTACTTATGAAGCACATGTTGTACCCTAGAAACGAATATGTGACACTGTAAAGACAGTTTATTATAAAATATAAAATGTTGATACGAATACCTGTCATTGAAATTACAAAGTCATTTTTGGAGTATTACATTTCTACATTGTGTAAAAGCACTATCTTCCTATTGAGATGCATTACATTGAAAATTGTACACTGTCTCTTTAAAAACGTCAGGTTTGTGATGATGACAAGCAAGAGATCCATTCATTTGATCAGTTATCTCCTAAAAAAGCTATCCCTTTCTTTCTGTGCCCCAAATGTTTGGTAAAGTCCTGTGTAGCTCAGTTGGTAGAGCATGGCGTTTGCAACCCCAGGGTTGAAATGTATGCACTCACTAACTGTAAGTCGCTCTGGATAAGAGCGTCTGCTAAATGACTAAAATGTAAATGTAAAGTTACCAGGTTGTTAGCTAGCTAGCCAATGAGGTAACATGACTGAACAAAGTGTAAACAAACAGTTAATGACAAGCGAGTAGTTTTAGAACAACCCATGGTTTATGAATGTAAAATGAGGTCCCGGTGATTCACATTTACATTTACATTATTTAGCAGACGCTCTTATCCAGAGCGACTTACAAATTGGTGCATTCAACTTAGGATAGCCAGTGGGACAACCACTTAATTTTTTTATGAGGGGGGTGGGGAAGAGAAAAACATTGCGCCGGTAATATGGGTCAGATCTTTTGACCTGGTTCTGCTAGAAACAAGATGTGTTTGCTGTAGTAATGGTGCAACCATGACCCTAATGAATCTGCACTTTCGCTTTCTTCTCTAGGGCACTCTGAAACAACTGTACAGCGAAGCCTTTTTTAGTACAACAATTATTATCTGGGAGATTATTTTCCTAGTTGCACAGTGCTCCCAAAATCCTGCTGAGCTGAAACAAAACAATAATATGCATCTCTCTCTCTCTCTCTTCCACCCCCTCCCCCAGGTCCACCATTTTGCTGGACAGTAAGTCAGTTCTGCGTGGTCGGGCGGTGTCGGACCAGGCCATCGCTGAAGCCCTAGTGTCCACCATGCTCCTGGAGGACAGCTCTCCACGCCAGGCTCTGGCTGACTTCCTCCTGGCTAGGAAGGCCTCTATCCAACAGCAACTCAACCAGCCACAACATGGTACTAGTATATACCAGTGTACCACAACACAACACGATACACTACACAACATCCTACATAATACAACACAACATCATACACAATACACAACACAGCATCCTACACAATACAACACAATACACAACACAACATCCTACACAATACACACCACAACATCCTACACACTACACAACACTACATCCTACAATACACAACATCATACACAATACACAACACTACATCCTACACAATACACAACCCTACATCCTACACAATACATAACACTACATCCTACATAATACAACACAACATCCTACACAATACACAACACAACATCCTACACAACACAACACTACATCCTACACAACACAATACACAACATCCTACACAATACACAACCCTACATCCTACATAATACAACACAACATCCTACACAATACACAACCCTACATTCTACACAACATCCTACACAATACACAACCCTACATCCTACACAATACATAACACTACATCCAACATAATACAACACAACATCCTACACAATACAACACAACATCCTACACAATACACAACTCAACATCCTACACAATACACAACACAACATCCTACACAACACAACACTACATCCTACACAATACACAACCCTACATCCTACATAATACAACACAACATCCTACACAATACACAACCCTACATCCTACACAACATCCTACACAATACACAACCCTACATCCTACACAACACTACATCCTACACAATACAACACTACATCCTACACAATACACAACACAACATCTTACACAATACAACACAACATCCTACACAATACACAACTCAACATCCTACACAATACACAACCCTACATCCTACACAACACAACATCCTACACAATACAACACTACATCCTACACAATACAACACTACATCCTATACAATACACAACACTACATCCTACACAATACAACACAATACACTACACAACATCCCAGCTAGTCAACAGGCAGACCACAACATGGTGTTATACCAAAAATAATACAAAATATTACAGCTGTGACACTTCTACTCAAAGTCAACATGCAATTTTATCACACTTTCATGATTGCATGTTGGGATGTTTTTGTTAAACCACTTAATCTCTGTTCAGTGGACTGGTGTGGTGTTTCAGGTTTACAGCCATGACTGTCTGTGTTCCAGGTGCTGGTATTAAGGCCCAGGTGTGTAGCCTGGTGGAGCTCCTTGTGACCACTCTGTACCAGGCCTACGCTGTCTTCTACGTACCCCCAGAAGGGAGTCCCCGGCTGGGGGACGGAGGGCTGAGCTCCGGCCTCCTCTTCACCACTCTGGAGAACGTCACCTCCACCACGCCTGCAGGTACATTACCTATGATGCCTTGCAAGAAATGGTTGAAGGAAAAAGTACTTTCATCCCATTTTAGTCCCAAACTGCTCTTGAGCCCCAAAGGGTACCAAAACATTTCTGCAGCATTGAAGATCCCCAAGAACACAGTGGCCTCCATCATTCTTAAATGGAAGAAGTATGGAACCACCAAGACTCTTCCTAGAGCTGGCCTCCCGACCAAACTGAGCAATCGGGGGAGAAGGGCCTTGGTCAGGGAGGTGACTAAGAACCTGATGGTCACTCTGACAGAGCTCCAGAGTTCCTCTGTGGAGTTGGGAGAACCTTCCAGAAGGACAACCATCTCTGCAGCACTCCACCAATCAGGCCTTTATGGTAGAGTGGCCAGACGGAAGCCACTCCTCGATAAAAGGCACATGACAGCCCGCTTGGAGTTTGCCAAAAGGCACCTAAAGGACTCTCAGACCATGAGAAACAAGTTTCTCTGGTCTGATGAAACCAAGATTGAACTCTTTGGCCTGAATGGCAAGCGTCACGTCTGGAGGAAACCTGGCACCATCCTTACGGTGAAGCATGGTGGTGGCAGCATAATGCTGTGGGGATGTTTTTCAGCGGCAGGGACTGAGAGACTAGTCAGGATCGAGGGAAAGATGAACGGAGCAAAGTACAGAGAGATCCTTGATGAAAATCTGCTCCAGAGCGCTCAGGACCTCAGACTGGGGCAAAGGTTCACCTTCCTATAGGACAACGACCCTAAGCACACAGCCAAGACAACGCAGAAGTGACTTCGGGACAAGTCTCTGAGTACTTATGTAAATGTGATATTTCCGTTTTTATTTTTATACATTTGCAAACATTTCTAAAAACCTGTTTTTGCTTTGTCATTATGGGGTATTGTGTGTAGATTGATGAGGGAAAACCAACTATTTAATCAATTTTAGAATAAGGCTGTAACATAACAAAATGTGGAAAAAGTCAAGGGGTCTGAATACTTTCTGAATGCACTATATATCCGACAGTATACCATGGGTATATTGTAAAGACACAAAAATACTTGTTTACGGTTAGATTTTTGTTGGTAACCAGTTTATAATAGCAAAAAGGCACAATATACCACCCCACCCCGGCCTTATTGCGTAAGTATAGAACTGTTGACATCTTGTGTGAACCTGTCCTTCTGGTCTCACCTGTGTCCCCTGTTGTCCAGGTAAAGGGAGGCGTGTCCTTCAGGAGGAGGTGAGTACAGGTAGCTGGTTCAAGTACCTCCCCTCCTCCATCACTGAGTTCCAGCCCGCCCTCAGAACCCTGGCTCAGCCAATCCAGAGAGAGCAGCTCAGAGACACCCTACAACAGTGGATCAACATGTAAGACATCATCCAATCAATGCCCTTTACTTTGCTTATAGAAAAAGCTGCCATATTTCAGCCAATCACTGCCCTTCATTTCAACAGCTGATATTCAATAGCTATCATAATCAGCTGTAGAACAAGAATGAGATTAGTAAGGAGAGTCGGTGATCTGTGACCAGAAAAATCCAGGTTCTTCAGGAACTATATCTGCTCTGGGAACTAAATGGACCAAAATGGAACGGGGGTCAATGGAAATGATTAGAACAGCTGACTCCTATGTGTTCTATCTGGCCTTTTTTCTAGGCTCTATCTCAATTCATCTGGCCTCGATTCCTCACATCCTATTGGAGAAAAAGGTCCAAGGTCCCTCCCTTGGACCTTCTCCTCCAATGCATTTATAGAAGGAGGCGAGTAACCGAGCAAAGTTTGAATTAAGAAAGAGCCGGACGGTAAATCACAAACCTACCAACTCGCTCGGAGGGCCCTCCGTTGTCACGTGTTGCTGACGAAACTCCGAGGGTGACTTCCAGACAGTGGTGAGGTGATTTTAATAAACCCTTCAACTTGGAGACACACTCGTGACTTGAATGATGTAATTCATGTTCCACTTGTTAAATAATATAAAACGAGCATGAATTCTAATGAACAAAAACTCCCTGTTGTTTTACAAGATATAAACCTCAGTAACAGGTAACCCTTTAAACTTGTATAGGGGTTGAAAATGGCAGATTTGGACACTGATAAGCATCTAAATTGGAACACAGTGGCTGTACAGTAACATGCTATACATGACGTCAGAGCTCAGCGGCTGTACAGTAACATGCTATACATGACGTCAGAGCTCAGTGGCTGTACAGTAACATGCTATACATGACGTCAGAGCTCAGCGGCTGTACAGTAACATGCTATACATGACGTCAGAGCTCAGCGGCTGTACAGTAACATGCTATACATGACGTCAGAGCTCAGCGGCTGTACAGTAACATGCTATACATGACGTCAGAGCTCAGCGGCTGTACAGTAACATGCTATACATGACGTCAGAGCTCAGCGGCTGTACAGTAACATGCTATACATGACGTCAGAGCTCAGCGGCTGTACAGTAACATGCTATACATGACGTCAGAGCTCAGTGGCTGTACAGTAACATGCTATACATGACGTCAGAGCTCAGTGGCTGTACAGTGACATGCTATACATGACGTCAGAGCTCAGTGGCTGTACAGTAACATGCTATACATGACGTCAGAGCTCAGTGGCTGTACAGTAACATGCTATACATGACGTCAGAGCTCAGTGGCTGTACAGTAACATGCTATACATGACGTCAGAGCTCAGCGGCTGTACAGTAACATGCTATACATGACGTCAGAGCTCAGCGGCTGTACAGTAACATGCTATACATGACGTCAGAGCTCAGTGGCTGTACAGTAACATGCTATACATGACGTCAGAGCTCAGTGGCTGTACAGTAACATGCTATACATGACGTCAGAGCTCAGTGGCTGTACAGTAACATGCTATACATGACGTCAGACCTCTGGCTCTGTGCTTCACAGCTCTGTATGGGTTTTGACTGACAGCCGTTCTGAACTTCAGCACCGCGCGTGACAACAAGTTGCCCCAATCCCTCCCGCTAATGTTGTTGACTGAGTGAGGGAAATGCTGTAAATTAAGAGGACTCTATGTATTTAGAAAGAGGAGACATTGAGGACTATAGTAAATACTGCTTTGATGTCATATTAGAAAGCCAAAGATCCGTGAGTCTAAATGTTGACATTTCCATATCATCAAACTCATGTTATATACAGTGTCAACGTGTATGATCACTACGTTTGATACCCTGGGTTGTCCTGAACAGAATGAGCCTATGTTTGTTGTATTGTGAAGAAAATTGAAACGCACTCATGACACCATTCTATGTCAAAATTACAATCTGCTTCTCTGAATTGCCTTGTGAAAGCCTAACACTGTAATATCCTATTTTATAACTTAGCTAGTCATGTTGGCAATAGAACAAGCTTTCAAATGATGCCCACCTGACCCAGATTGCGATTTATAATGGACCAATATTTGGATTGCGTAAACAACAACAGTAATTGTGTAAAGGCGGAGATGCAGGGCTGTGTTCCAAACAAAACAACTACAAGTGTCCTTGCTCTAGTTCCTCAACAGCACAGCTAGGAGAGCTCAAAAAAAGCACCTTATAGTTGAAGACTTTGAGTCATAAAAGTGCATTAGAATTAGTTAGGAACTGTGAACACTTTGGAGAGGTGTGTGGTCACTTGGAGACACCAGTTAGTCCTCTCACTCAAATCCTTTAAAAATGTTTGTCTTATGTTGCACCTACAACACATTTTACAGGAATATTATCATGTTACTGAATATATCCAGACTTTTTCAGATTTCATTATCAACAAATACGGCTAAAAGTACATGTAAAATGCACATAAAATCAACAGTGTGATTTTTGGATTCAGTCTTGTATCAGGTGAACTGTTGTGTCCTCAATTTTGGTCGAATAATTTTCCCATAATCTCCCAACTGTTCCCTTTTAATTGTTACCATGGTTATGCATTCCATATTTATACAGTAAGAAACATTTCAATGTAGCCCAATCCATATAGGCCAATTTCCAAGAGTGTAAAGGGGTTAAACATTTAATTTGGGAGGTATTTCGTATTTTACTTTTGTCCTTTGTCCTTGTTTACTTGTGTTTACTTGTTGTATTATTTCTCCCAGCTGTAAGGAGGACATCTGTAACGGTGTTAGCAGTCTGGTGGTCTATGTGAATAATCTGAAGGGCCTAGCCTCCATCAGAGATGCCGTGTGGGACCTCCTCTCCACCGACTCCATCAGTCAACACTGGAGCTTCGTCTGCCAGCGGCTGTTAGAGCGCCCCCTAGCGCTGTGGGAGGACTTCCTACAGCAGCTCTTCCTACAACGCCTGCAGGTAACCAGCTGCCCCGTTTCCAGGACACAGATTAAACCTAGTCCTGGACTAACCTCGTCCCCAGGCTTTGATTGTGGACGCTTGGAAGGCTGTGTGTGGTTCCTGGAGGAAGGAGCACCTTCTGTGGAGAATCTCTGTTGACCATGCTTTTCAGTCCAGGACTAAGACTAATCTGTGTCCATGTTATAAAATAGAAAGGAGAGCTGACAGTTTAGATGTTGTTATTAATATTATGTTGATATTCTCTTGTCATGTGTATTCTGTACACCCTGCTCCTCTCATTACATTGAGCTGTTCCTATTCAGACAGTGGGGAACCTTTAGAAACAGGTTTAGCAACAGGTCTGTTTCCATTCAGACAGTGGGGAACCTTTAGAAACAGGTTTAGCAACAGGTCTGTTTCCATTCAGACAGTGGGGAACCTTTAGAAAATGGACAACAGGTTTAACCTGCTGATTAACTAGCTAGTAGCTACAGCTGACTTCTGTCTTCTAGCTATCTAGTAAACTAATTATCCTCTCCAGAATAGTTATAATCTGCTGACTGTCTCTCTCTCTCTCTCTCTCTCTCTCTCTCTCTCTCTCTCTCTCTCTCTCTCTCTCTCTCCATCCATTCTCTCCCTTCTTCCTCTCTCCTTCTCCCCTATTTCTTCACTCTCGCTCATCTCATCTCCTTTTCTACCCCCCCCTTCCATCTTCCTCCCTCCCTTCTCTCCCCCAGGCGATCACCCAGGAGGGTACAGAGACTATCTCCACCAGCTGCAGACAGCTCCTCTCCTCTGCCCTGAGAGATCTAGAGGGCCAGCCCACCCCACCAGGCCCCAGCTCCAGCCCTCCCCTCCCCAGCAGAGGTGCTCTCTACGAGGCAGACGTGGCCTCCTTCCTGTGGTCCGAGGCCCAGGGGGACCTACTGAGCGACGCTGCCTGGGTCAGTGTATCCCAACGGGGGCCACAGCACCGGAGCGGCCTGGCCATGAAGACCCAGGCCCTGACACCCTGTGTCCAAATATTCTGTTCCTCACTGGATGCTGCTCTCAGAGCCAGACTGGACGACGTGCAGCACTACCTGCCCTCTGATAACACAGGTAGGGAGGCAGATGGATAACGTGCAGCACTACCTGTCCTCTGATAACACAGGTAGGGAGGCAGATGGATAACGTGCAGCACTACCTGTCCTCTGATAACACAGGTAGGGAGGCATATGGATAACGTGCAGCACTACCTGTCCTCTGATAACACAAGTAGGGAGGCAGATGGATAACGTGCAGCACTACCTGTCCTCTGATAACACAGGTAGGGAGGCAGATGGATAACGTGCAGCACTACCTGTCCTCTGATAACACAGGTAGGGAGGCAGATGGATAACGTGCAGCACTACCTGTCCTCTGATAACACAGGTAGGGAGGCATATGGATAACGTGCAGCACTACCTGTCCTCTGATAACACAAGTAGGGAGGCAGATGGATAACGTGCAGCACTACCTGTCCTCTGATAACACAGGTAGGGAGACAGATGGATAACGTGCAGCACTACCTGTCCTCTGATAACACAGGTAGGGAGACAGATGGATAACGTGCAGCACTACCTGTCCTCTGATAACACAGGTAGGGAGACAGATGGATAACATGCAGCACTACCCTGTCCTCTGATAACACAAGTAGGGAGACAGATGGATAACGTGCAGCACTACCTGTCCTCTGATAACACAGGTAGGGAGACAGATGGATAACGTGCAGCACTACCCTGTCCTCTGATAACACAGGTAGGGAGACAGATGGATAACGTGCAGCACTACCTGTCCTCTGATAACACAGGTAGGGAGTCAGATGGATAACGTGCAGCACTACCTGTCCTCTGATAACACAGGTAGGGAGACAAATGGATAACGTGCAGCACTACCTGTCCTCTGATAACACAAGTAGGGAGGCAGATGGATAACGTGCAGCACTACCTGTCCTCTGATAACACAGGTAGGGAGACAGATGGATAACGTGCAGCACTACCCTGTCCTCTGATAACACAGGTAGGGAGACAGATGGATAACGTGCAGCACTACCTGTCCTCTGATAACACAGGTAGGGAGTCAGATGGATAACGTGCAGCACTACCTGTCCTCTGATAACACAGGTAGGGAGACAAATGGATAACGTGCAGCACTACCTGTCCTCTGATAACACAGGTAGGGAGACAGATGGATTATTGGTGGTCCCATTAAAATAAACTCATTTTACCAGGGATACCTGGTCTAAGGATAATCTAATTATAAACTAATGATAATCTAATGATAATCTTTTTCTCGTAAGGTGCACTACTTAACATGAAGTCATCAATATCGTCTGCATCTCAAATTAAACCCATTTCTCCCTATAGTGCACTTCTTTTGACCAGAGGTTCTCCTCCTCCTCTCTCTTCCTCCTCCTCTCTCTTCCTCCTCCTCTCTCTTCCTCCTCCTCTCTCTTCCTCCTCCTCCTCCATCTCTTCCTCCTCCATCTCTTCCTTCTCCTCCTCTTCCTCCTCCTCCATCTCTTCCTTCTCCTCCTCCTCTTCCTCCTCCTCCTCCATCTCTTCCTTCTCCTCTTCCATTTCTTCCTTCTCCTCTTCCTCATCCTCCTCCATTTCTTCCTTCTCCTCTTCTTCCTCCTCCTCCTCCATTTCTTCCTTCTCCATCTCCTCTTCCTCCTCCATCTCTTCTTCCTCCTCCTCCATCTCTTCCTCCTCCTCCTCCATTTCTTCCTTCTCCTCCTCCATCTCTTCCTCCTCCTCCATCTCTTCCTCCTCCATCTCTTCCTCCTCCTCCTCCTCCATTTCTTCCTTCTCCTCCTCCTCTTCCTTCTCCTCCTCCTCTTCATCCACAGATCCCCAGGTCCTCTCAGTCTCCTTCCCCATAGCCCCAGGCTCTGGGTCCAGTAGTTGTTCAGGTTCCGGGACAGTCTCATCATTCGACCGGTTCACAGACGCCGCTGCCGTAGAGGAGACCCTACGTGAACGCTGTCTGGCGTGCGTACGTGACATCATCACCTGCGTGCGCTCAGAACTGAGGGCGGCCTCACCTGGCGTCACCTCACCTGTTGGCTCCTCCCCCAGACCCGCCCGTCTCAGCTCGGTGCTCTTCATGGCCCGCCTCTGTCAGTCCCTCAGCAAGCTCTGCCCCAACCTCAGGCAGTGCATCCTGGGTAAACAGGGCGGGGCTGCGGCTGACCCTGTCACCAGGGGAACACCCCGCCAAAGCAGGAAGTTGGGGAAGGCGGCTGCCAAGGCGACGGAGGTTAGCCCCGCCCAGGCTAAGTGGGCGTGTCTGAAAGAGGAGCTTCTGGATGTCAGTATGGAAGCATATCGGATATGGAGCTCCACCCTCTCTAAGGTGAGAGGGGTTACTTGGAGGGATAGTTAACCACTAAATCAAAGTTTGTCAGAAATTTCCAGGGGCTGTTTAAACATCATTTACATTTACATTTTAGTCATTTAGCAGACGCTCTTATCCAGAGCGACTTACAGTTATCTCAGAGTTGGAGTGTGGCTCTAGGATCAGTATTGCCTTTTAGATCAAAATTAATTACATGGACAGGTGGGACCTGATCCTAGATCAGAACTACTCTATGACTCTGAATACTGGCCCTTTTAATAATAAATTTTTTTTTTTTTATTTTTTTTTTTTCGATTACATGGATAGGGGGACCTGATCCTAGATCGGAACTCCTACTCTATGACTCTGAATACTGGCCCTTTTAGATTACATGGATAGGTGGGGACCTGATCCTAGATCAGCACTCCTACTCTACGACTCTGAATACTGGCCCTTTTAGATTACATAGATAGGTGGGGACCTGATCCTAGATCAGCACTCCTACTCTACGACTCTGAATACTGGCCCTTTTAGATTACATGGATTGGTGGGGACCTGATCCTAGATCAGCACTCCTACTCTACGACTCTGAATACTGGCCCTTTTAGATTACATGGATAGGGAGACCTGATCCTAGATCAGAACTCTGAGAGGCTTGATACATACAGAGTTTTGGGGTCTGAGAATGTCAGACAAACTGAAATCACAAGCCAGTCTTTTTAGACCGAGCTGTCCTTCATTTGTTGTCATGTCTTTAGTAACTTCCCCCCTGGTCTCCCTCTCTCTCCAAGGCGCTGGTGGGTCGGTTTGCGACCTCGCTGCACGTAGAGTCCGCCGGGGCTATCCTAGCAAACGCCACCAACTGGGAGGAGCTAGAGATCCAGGAAGAGGCGGAGTCAGGGAGCAGCGTCACCTCCAAAATCAGAATTCCTGTCCAGGTGAGAGTGATGTTATGACATCATCGCTCAGCTCAGCAGGACATGACCAGTAGTGTCTCTCAGACAGGAGAAACTCTCAGCAGGACATGACCAGTAGTGTCTCAGACAGGAGAAAGGTTTTTTAAAATAGAAAATGAACATTGAGATGGTACAATATTATCTCTCTCTCTCTCCCTCCATAGCCGTCGTGGTTTGTCCAGTCTCTGCTGTTCCAGCTGTGTCTGGAGGTGAATGGTGTAGGGGGACATGCTCTGCCCCGACCCACCCTACAGGAGTTACTACAAGGCTGCATGGACCTGGTGCTGCAGGAGTACCAGAGCCTCACACACACCACACAGGACAAGGTAACACACACACAGGACAAGGTAACACACACACCACACACACACACACACACACAGGACAAGGTAACACACACACACTCCCTCACACACCACACAGGACAAGGTAACACACACACACCCTCACACACACACACACACACACACACACACACACACACACACACAGGACAAGGTAACACACACACACCCTCACACACCACACAGGACAAGGTAACACACACACACACACACACACACACACACACACACACACACACACACACACACACACAGGACAAGGTAACACACACACACACCCTCACACACCACACAGGACAAGGTAACACACACACCCTCACACACCACACAGGACAAGGTAACACACACACACCGCACACATGGCTGACTTAACACTGTAATCATATACAGTGAGGGGAAAAAGTATTTGATCCCCTGCTGATTTTGTACGTTTGCCCACTGACAAAGAAATGATCAGTCTATAATTTTAATGGTAGGTTTATTTGAACAGTGAGAGACAGAATAACAACAAAAATGTTATAAATTGATTTGCATTTTAATGAGGGAAATAAGTATTTGACCCCCTCTCAATCAGAAAGATTTCTGGCTCCCAGGTGTCTTTTATACAGGTAATGAGCTGAGATTAGGAGCACACTCTTAAAGGGAGTGCTCCTAATCTCAGCTTGTTACCTGTATAAAAGACACATGTCCACAGAAGCAATCAATCAATCAGATTCCACTCTCCACCATGGCCAAGACCAAAGAGCTCTCCAAGGATGTCAGGGACAAGATTGTAGACCTACACAAGGCTGGAATGGGCTACAAGACCATCGCCAAGCAGCTTGGTGAGAAGGTGACAAGTTGGTGCGATTATTCGCAAATGGAAGAAACACAAAAGACCTGTCAATCTCCCTCGGCCTGGGGCTCCATGCAAGATCTCACCTCGTGGAGTTGCAATGATCATGAGGAATTAGCCCAGAACTACACGGGAGGATCTTGTCAATGATCTCAAGGCAGCTGGGACCATAGTCACCAAGAAAACAATTGGTAACACACTACGCCGTGAAGGACTGAAATCCTGCAGCGCCCGCAAGGTCCCCCTGCTCAAGAATGGCACAGTTTGCCAATGAACATCTGAATGATTCAGAGGAGAACTGGGTGAAAGTGTTGTTGTCAGATGAGACCAAAATCGAGCTCTTTGGCATCAACTCAACTCGCCGTGTTTGGAGGAGGAGGAATGCTGCCTATGACCCCAAGAACACCATCCCCACCGTCAAACATGGAGGTGGAAACATTATGCTTTGGGGGTGTTTTTCTGCTAAGGGGACAGGACAACTTCACCGCATCAAAGGGACGATGGACGGGGCCATGAACCGTCTAATCTTGGGTGAGAACCTCCTTCCCTCAGCCAGGGCATTGAAAATGGGTCGTGGATGGGTATTCCAGCATGACAATGACCCAAAACACACGGCCAAGGCAACAAAGGAGTGGCTCAAGAAGAAGCACATCAAGGTCCTGGAGTGGCCTAGTCAGTCTCCAGACCTTAATCCCATAGAAAATCTGTGGAGGGAGCTGAAGGTTCGAGTTGCCAAACGTCAGCCTCGAAACCTTAATGACTTGGAGAAGATCTGCAAATTGGAGTGGGACAAAATCCCTCCTGAGATGTGTGCAAACCTGGTGGCCAACTACAAGAAACGTCTGACCTCTGTGATCGCCAACAAGGGTTTTGCCACCAAGTACTAAGTCATGTTTTGCAGAGGGGTCAAATACTTATTTCCCTCATTAAAATGCAAATCAATTTATAACATTTTTGACATGCATTTTTCTGGATTTTTGTTTTGTTATTCTGTCTCTCACTGTTCAAATAAACCTACCGTCTCTCTCTCTCGCTTTCCCCAGGACTGTCCGTTCCCTATGACCCAGAACAGATCTCTACAGCTGTTGTTTGACCTGAGATATCTCACTGCTACCCTGAGTACTAGACTAGAGGAGGGCAAGGGCTTCCGCTCTCACCAAGACCCCAGGTACACACACACACACACACACACTTTCAATGCCCTGGTATCACTGGTTGTAACATTAACCTACTGGTCTCTCTGTATGTTACAGGGTCTACTAACCTCCTGGTCTCTCTGTATGTTACAGGGTCTAGTAACCTCCTGGTCTCTCTGTATGTTACAGGGTCCTGTAACCTCCTGGTCTCTCTGTATGTTACAGGGTCTACTAACCTCCTGGTCTCTCTGTATGTTACAGGGTCCTGTAACCTCCTGGTCTCTCTGTATGTTACAGGGTCCTGTAACCTCCTGGTCTCGCTGTATGTTACAGGGTCTACTAACCTCCTGGTATCTCTGTATGTTACAGGGTCCTGTAACCTCCTGGTCTCTCTGTATGTTACAGGGTCCTGTAACCTCCTGGTCTCTCTGTATGTTACAGGGTCCTGTAACCTCCTGGTCTCTCTGTATGTTACAGGGTCTAGTAACCTCCTGGTCTCTCTGTATGTTACAGGGTCTACTAACCTCCTGGTCTCTCTATATGTTACAGGGTCCTGTAACCTCCTGGTCTCTCTGTATGTTACAGGGTCCTGTAACCTCCTGGTCTCTCTGTATGTTACAGGATCCTGTAACCTCCTGGTCTCTCTGTATGTTACAGGGTACAGTAACCTCCTGGTCTCTCTGTATGTTACAGGGTCTACTAACCTCCTGGTCTCTCTATATGTTACAGGGTCCTGTAACCTCCTGGTCTCTCTGTATGTTACAGGGTCCTGTAACCTCCTGGTCTCTCTGTATGTTACAGGGTCTACTAACCTCCTGGTATCTCTGTATGTTACAGGGTCTACTAACCTCCTGGTCTCTCTGTATGTTACAGGGTCTACTAACCTCCTGGTCTCTCTGTATGTTACAGGGTCCAGTAACCTCCTGGTCTCGCTGTATGTTACAGGGTCTACTAACCTCCTGGTCTCTCTGTATGTTACAGGGTCCTGTAACCTCCTGGTCTCTCTGTATGTTACAGGGTCCAGTAACCTCCTGGTCTCTCTGTATGTTACAGGGTCCAGTAACCTCCTGGTATCTCTGTATGTTACAGGGTCCTGTAACCTCCTGGTCTCTCTGTATGTTACAGGGTCCTGTAACCTCCTGGTCTCTCTGTATGTTACAGGGTCTACTAACCTCCTGGTCTCTCTGTATGTTACAGGGTCCAGAAGGTTTGTGATTCGCTGGAGAGCTACATTGACCCCTTTGACCTGGATGTGTTCACGCCGCCACTCAACAGCAACCTCAACCGCCTATCACAGAGGAGTTCGGTACGAATGGCCCCGCCCCCTGACACTCTAATGTGAATAGAGACTAAAAGAAATCATGATATCAGTGTACAGTAGGGTTTTCCTGGGTTATCCACAGTGTATTGATAATGTGGTATCAATGTACAGTAGGGTTTTCCTGGGTTATCCACAGTGTATTGGTCATGTGGTAACTTTGGTCACAATTTGTAGCGATCTGAGGTGCTGTTGGGGATTCAGATGTTGTTAATGTTGTGTTAACGTAATGATAATGTTGTGTTAACGTAATGATAATGTTGTGTTAACGTAATGATAATGTTGTGATGTATTATATTATGCCATTGTCAGGTTTTGGTTGTGTTAACATTGTTATAACATTATGTTGTGTTAACATTTAGCATTTTAGTCATTTAGCAGACGCTCTTATCCAGAGCGACTTCCAATTAGTGAGTGCATACATTTTTCATACTGGCCCCCCCGTGAGAAACGAACCCACAACCCTGGCGTTGCAAGCGCCATGCTCTACCAACTGAGCTACAGGAGGGCCATTGTGATAATGTTGTAATAACATTGTGATAATGTTGTAATAACATTGTAAAGGGAATTTCCAGGTCAACAAAAAATAGAGAAATCGTTGATAACATCAATCAAAATAATTTCAGTTTAGTTACGAACTGCGACTGGTTAGACACCTCCAGCACAGTAGCAGAGAAAATGTCTAACTTGGCCTGCTCTGAGAAGGCCATTATATCGTAATCACACAGCACCAAATGTTCTGTAAACACCAGCCCAGAGGCTTGTAGGAATTCTAAACAACTTTGTCAGCTGCTACAGATCACAGTGTTACAGAATACAATAACAATCAGTGTCCTTGGTCCAGACCTCCAGTCTGATGTCAGTCACTATCAACAGATATGAGAACAATCCATAACATACAGCATGGAGTCTAGAGACCATCAACCCACACCCTGTACAACCACAACACTGGAAATCATGTGTGTTACACACAGGGGAGATATAGCAATATGCTAAGCGTTGTGTTAATGACTTTATCCACTTTAAATGTCCCCATTCCAAACACTGTGTTAATGTTGTGATAATGTCGTGTTGTTCCAGGTGTTGTTGGGGTTGTTGATGGGGACAGAGAAGCAGTTTGTTTCCCGTGGTAACAGCGTGGGCTCTCAGGAACCCTACAACATCCTGCCGCTGGCCAACAGCCAGATCAGGTGAGAACACACACACACACACACACACACACAAACACCCGCACATATACACACCAGGGCCCATAATCACTAAAAAGTGTTTCCGAATAGGAGTGCTGATATTGGATCAGATTTCCCTTTTAGATCATAGTGAATAAGATGGCATGGACAGGGGGACCTGATCCTAGATCAGCACTTCTACTCTGAGATGCCTTATGAATAGGCTACAGGTCCAGAAGTGTTTTAACCCAGTACCCTGTCTCTGGTCTCCAGGTTAGAATAGGCTACAGGTCCAGAAGTGTTTTAACCCAGTAGCCTGTGTCTGGTCTCTCTGTTCTCCAGGTTAGAATAGGCTACAGGTCCAGAAGTGTTTTAACCCAGTACCCTGTGTCTGGTCTATGTTCTCCAGGTTTGGGCTGTTACCTCTAAGCATGACCAACTCCCGTAAGACCAAGTCCTCCACACAGGGAGCTGACATCACATGCCCACTGGTGAGTCACACGGACGGACAGACGGATGGGTGGGGGGTGTTGAGGGGAGGAGGGGGTGTTGAGGTTGAACGTATAGCTGAGGTTTTCATATAAGCCTGCCTGTCTGAATTTCAACCTCACCTCAAGTTTCAGTAGAATAATCTTTTTAAAAACCTTTACTTTGCCGTTTCTGTTGATGTCCTACAATATGTATCATGATGTTTTATGTTGTGGTTTTATGTTGTCTGCATTTCCAGCTGTGTTGAGGGCAACAGACCCAGGACAGCAGCAACAGGTCATTGTGTGTGTTGTATATTTTAGTGTAGTGTGTGTGTGGTATCTTTAGTGTGTGTGTGTGTGTAGTGTCTTTAGTTATCTACAGTACCAGTCAAAAGTTTGGACACACCTACTCATTCCAGGGTTTTTCTTTATTTTTTACTATTTTCTACATTGTAGAATAATAGTGAAGACATCAAAACTATGAAATAACACATATGGAATCATGTAGTAACCAAAAAAGTGTTTAACAAATCAAAATACACTGCTCAAAAAAATTAAGGGAACACTAACACATCCTAGATCTGAATGAATGAAATAATCTTATTAAATACTTTTTTCTTTACATAGTTGAATGTGCTGACAACAAAATCACACAAAAATTATCAATGGAAAAATATTTTATATTTGAGATTCTTCAAAGTAGCCACCCTTTGCCTTGATGACAGCTTTTCATTCTCTTAACCAGCTTCATGAGGTAGTCACCTGGAATGTAGGTCTTGAAGGAGTTCCCACATATGTTGAGCACTTGTTGGCTGCTTTTCCTTCACTCTGCGGTCCGACTCATCCCAAACCATCTCAATTGGGTTGAGATCGGGTGATTGTGGAGGCCAGGTCATCTGATGCAGCACTCCATCACTCTCCTTCTTGGTCAAATAGCCCATACACAGCCTGGAGGTGTGTTGGGTCATTGTCCTGTTGAAAAACAAATGATAGTCCCACTAAGCGCAAACCAGATGGGATGGCGTATCGCTGCAGAATGCTGTGGGAGCCATGCTGCTTAAGTGTGCCTTGAATTCTAAATAAATCACAGACTGTGTCACCAGCAAAGCACCCACACACCATCACACCTCCTCCATGCTTCACGGTAGGAACCACACATGCCGAGATCATCCGTTCACCTACTCTGCGTCTCACAAAGACACAGTGGTTGGAACCAAAAATCTCAAATTTGGACTCATCAGACCAAAGGACAGATTTCCACCAGTCTAATGTCCATTGCTCCTGTTTCTTGGCCGAAGCAAGTCTCTTCTTCTTATTGGTGTCCTTTAGTAGTGGTTTCTTTGCAGCAATTCGACCATGAAGGCCTGATTCACGCAGTCTCCTCTGAACAGTTGATGTTGAGATGTCTGTTACTTAAACTCTGTGAAGCATTTACTTGGGCTGCAATTTCTGAGGTTCATTTAACTCTAATGAACTTATCCTCTGCAGCAGAGGTAACTCTGGGTCTTCCTTTCCTGTGGCGGTCCTCATGAGAGCCAGTTTCATCATAGCGCTTGATGTTTTTTGCGGCTGCACTTGAAGAAACGTTCAAAGTTCTTGAAATTTTCCAGATTGACTGACCTTCATGTCTTAAAGTAATGATGGACTGTCGTTTCTCTTTGCTTATTTGAGCTGTTCTTGCCATAATATGGACTTTTACCAAATAGGGCTATCTTCTGTATACCCCCCACCTTGTCACAACATAACTGATTGGCTCAAACGCATTAAGAAGGAAAGAAGTTCCACAAATTAACTTTTAACAAGGCACACCTGTTAATTGAAATGCATTCCAGGTGACTGCCTCATGAAGCTGGTTGAGAGAATGCCAAGAGTGTGCAAAGCTGTTATCAAGGCAAAGGTTGGCTATTTGAAGAATATCAAATATAACATATTTTGATTTGTTTAACACGTTTTTGGTTACTACATGATTCCATATGTGTTATTTAATAGTTTTGTTGTCTTCACTATTATTCTACAATGTAGAAAATAGTAAAAATAAAGAAAAACCCTGGAATGAGTAGGTGTGTCCAAACTTTTAACCGTTGCTGTATCTATAGTGTGTTATATTTTCACTTGCACTCAAGTGTTTTTTGCAGCGGGTGGGTTTGCAGTGTACTAAGCTAACGACTATTTTCCGCGTTTGGTTTTTTAGCGTGGCTATGGTTTGATTTGATGTTGCCTCAGATCGCTAACTAACAGGGACATGTGGTCTGCATACTAAATGACACCTTACCCCCTGTATAGTGCACTCTTGTTGAGCCCTATGGATTTTGATAATGTCTTACCTGGTTTCATGCTGTCTGCCGGGATCTGCAGTCAATTTAGCTAGTCAATTGATATTCAATTCATGAATTGGCAATTTTCCTATTTTTATCTTAGAGGGTTTTTCGATTCTCCTGAATTGACTGTATTAAAATTGAATTGATCTCAAACCCTGCCTCACACCACTCCAAACCATATCTGTGACCAGACAAACAGCAAGTGTTGTTGTGCATGAAGCAAGCAGCTCATCACATCAATGAACTTTTTCTTCTCCATGCGGTGCATCTCAATACTCTTGACGTGGCTTCCTCTCCTTAGTGGCCTCATCTCATTGTCTCCTCTCCTTCATCTGCACTGATCTGAACAAACAAAACAAAGGAAGCAGAACAGCTTCCTTTATATTAGGAAGGAGACGAGGAGATGAAGCCAGGGTCGTGTTCATGTCACGCACAGAATGTTGGACAAATTCAGGTAGTCTCTCCCTGTTTCTCTCAGGTCAGGTAGTCTCTCCCTGTTTCTCTCAGTTCAGGTAGTCTCTCTCTGTTTCTCTCAGTTCAGGCGGTCTCTCCCTGTTTCTCTCAGTTCAGGTAGTCTCTCCCTGTTTCTCTCAGTTCAGGCGGTCTCTCCCTGTTTCTCTCAGTTCAGGTAGTCTCTCCCTGTTTCTCTCAGTTCAGGTAGTCTCTCCCTGTTTCTCTCAGTTCAGGTAGTCTCTCCCTGTTTCTCTCAGTTCAGGTAGTCTCTCCCTGTTTCTCTCAGTTCAGGTAGTCTCTCCCTGTTTCTCTCAGTTTATGTAGTCTCTCCCTGTTTCTCTCAGTCCAGGTAGTCTCTCCCTGTTTCTCTCAGTTCAGGTAGTCTCTCTCTCTGTTTCTCTCAGTTCAGGTAGTCTCTCTCTCTGTTTCTCTCAGTTCAGGTAGTCTCTCCCTGTTTCTCTCAGTTTATGTAGTCTCTCCCTGTTTCTCTCAGTCCAGGTAGTCTCTCCCTGTTTCTCTCAGTTCAGGTAGTCTCTCCCTGTTTCTCTCAGTTCAGGTAGTCTCTCTCTCTGTTTCTCTCAGTTCAGGTAGTCTCTCTCTCTGTTTCTCTCAGTTCAGGTAGTCTCTCTCCCTGTTTCTCTCAGTTCAGGTAGTCTCTCTCTGTTTCTCTCAGTTCAGGCGGTCTCTCCCTGTTTCTCTCAGTTCAGGTAGTCTCTCCCTGTTTCTCTCAGTTCAGGCGGTCTCTCCCTGTTTCTCTCAGTTCAGGTAGTCTCTCCCTGTTTCTCTCAGTTCAGGTAGTCTCTCCCTGTTTCTCTCAGTTCAGGTAGTCTCTCCCTGTTTCTCTCAGTTCAGGTAGTCTCTCCCTGTTTCTCTCAGTTCAGGTAGTCTCTCCCTGTTTCTCTCAGTTTATGTAGTCTCTCCCTGTTTCTCTCAGTCCAGGTAGTCTCTCCCTGTTTCTCTCAGTTCAGGTAGTCTCTCTCTCTGTTTCTCTCAGTTCAGGTAGTCTCTCTCTCTGTTTCTCTCAGTTCAGGTAGTCTCTCCCTGTTTCTCTCAGTTTATGTAGTCTCTCCCTGTTTCTCTCAGTCCAGGTAGTCTCTCCCTGTTTCTCTCAGTTCAGGTAGTCTCTCCCTGTTTCTCTCAGTTCAGGTAGTCTCTCTCTCTGTTTCTCTCAGTTCAGGTAGTCTCTCTCTCTGTTTCTCTCAGTTCAGGTAGTCTCTCTCTCTGTTTCTCTCAGTTCAGGTAGTCTCTCCCTCTATTTCACTTCAGTTTCAAAGCGTTATCTTCTGTATGGTGCCTAATGAACACGACCAAGTTCCGACTGTTAAGTAACTCACCCCATATCTGTTGTTTAAATCCTCTCCTCAATTGCTCTCTCCCCTAGGCCTCACCCACCTCTAAACCCACCCATGATGACACCTTCCGCCCTGGCAACCTGTTCAGACAGCTAGCCAATCAGGAGGAGGAGCCGGCGGCGCCATCGCTGTTCAAGCTGGGCTGGCTGTCTGGCATGGCCAAATAAGGCTGAGTCCCAAATGTCACCCTATTCCCTACATAGTGCACTACTTTAGACCAGGACCTATAGGAAATAGGGTGCCATTCATATCTATAGGAACTATCCCCACTATATAGGGAATAGGGTGCCATTTGGTACTCAACCAAATAAGGAGTGTGACTACTGTTGGACTCTTTAAACACCTTGTACTGTACAGAGACTGACTGTTAGAAGAATATATGGATCAATAAAACAGTTTGGACAGATTTATTAATGAGATTGTGTTGATGTGTGATTTATTTTGTTAGTATAGTGGAGATAGATCATGTTGGAGTATATACCTGATCGCTGTCTGGGTCCTGCTGATAAGATTGGAGACGGGTGAGGATAGTCACACACAGAGACACACAGTACACACACACACACACCGTACACACACATACACGCAGACAGACAAACACACATTGTACACACACAGACAGACAGACACACACAAATTATCAATGTTCTGAAGCAGAAGCAGCATGTTCATAAAAGGATTATGTTTTTATTACATATTTTACAATTATTGGGTCAGAGACCGGATTATCAGAACATAGGTAGAGGGAAACAAAACGTCAGCCTGCACACAGACAACACCTGATATGTTATTTAACATCCGTCCTATACACTGACAGACAGATGGGAGCGTGTGGACAGGTTAAGATTTGACATCGTAGTGTTGTAGAAATAGCTATAGACTGACCAACAAACACATTACAGTGCCTTGCAAAAGTATTCCTCCCCCTTGGCGTTTTTCCTATTTTGTTGCATTACAACCTGTAATTTAAATGGATTTTTATTTGGATTTCATGTAATGGACATACACAAAATAGTCCAAATTGGTGAAGTGAAATGAAAAAAATAAATAACGGAAAAGTGGTGTGTGCATATGTATTCACCCCCGTTGCTATGAAGCCCCTAAATAAGATCTGGTGCAACCAATTACCTTCAGAAGTCACATAATTAGTTAAATAAAGTCCACCTGTGTCACATGATCTGTCACATGATCTCAGTGTATATATACACCTGTTCTGAAAGGCCCCAGAGTCTGCAGCACCACCAAGCAAGCGGCACCATGAAGACCAGAACAGGTCAGGGACAAAGTAGTGGAGAAGTACAGATCAGGGTTGGGTTATAAAAAAATATCAGAAACTTTGAATATCCCACGGATCACAATTAAATCCATTATAAAAAAAATTGAAAGAATATGGCACCACAACAAACCTGCCAAGAGAGGGCCGCCCACCAAAACTCACGGACCAGGCAAGGAGGGCATTAATCAGAGAGGCAACAAAGAGACCAAAGATAACCCTGAATGTGCTGCAAAGCTCCACAGGGGAGATTGGAGTATCTGTCCATAGGACCACTTTAAGCCGTACACTCCACAGAGCTAGGCTTATTGGAAGAGTGGCCAAAAAAAGCCATTTCTTGAAGAAATAAATAAGCAAAAGGCATGTGGGAGACTCCCCAAACATATGGAAGAAGGTACTCTGGTCAAATTGAGCTTTTTGGCCATCAAGGAAAACGCTATGTCTGGCGCAAACCCAACACCTCTCATCACCCCGAGAACACCATCCCCACAGTGAAGCGTGGTGGCAGCATCATGCTGTGGGGATGTTTTTCCATCGGCAGGGAATGGGAAACTGGTCAGAATTGAAGGAATGATGGATGGCGCTAAATACAGGGAAATTCTTGAGGGAAACCTGTTTCAGTCTTCCAGAGATTTGAGACTGGGACGGAGGTTCACCTTCCAGCAGGACAATGACCCTAAGCATACTGCTAAAGCAACACTCGAGTGGTTTAAGGGGAAACATTTAAATGTCTTGGAAGGGCCTAGTCAAAGCCCAGACCTCAATCCAATTGAGAATCTGTGGTATGAATTAAAGATTGCTGTACACCAGCGGAACCCATCCAACTTCAAGGAGCTGGAGCAGTTTTGCCTTGAAGAATGGGCAAACATCCCAGTGGCTAGATGTGCCAAGCTTATAGAGACATACCCCAAGAGACTTGCAGCTGTAATTGCTGCAAAAGGTGGCTCTACAAAGTATTGACTTTGGGGGGGTGAATAGTTATGCACGCTCAAGTTTTCTGTTTTATTGTCTTATTTCTTGTTTGTTTCACAAAAAATATTTTGCATCTTCAAAGTGCTAGGCATGTTGTGTAAATCAAATGATACAAACCCCTAAAAAATCCATTAAAATTCCAAGTTGTAAGGCAACAAAATAGGAAAAATGCTGAAGGGGGTGAATACTTTTGCAAGCTACTGTATGTCAAAGACATGAACAATACACCTCCTTATACAGAGTTGTGAGACTTACAAACACGCACATATAATATTAACTTTTGCAGACTGTGGTGACGATAACTTATCTCTGGCTGCAGACTGGTAACGATAACTGTTATCTATCTCTGGCTGCAGACTGGTAACAATAACTGTTCTCTATCTCTGGCTGCAGACTGTGGTAACAATAACTGTTATCCATCTCTGGCTGCAGAATGTGGTAACAATAACTTATCTATCTCTGGCTGCAGAATGTGGTAACAATAGTTATCTATCTCTGGCTGCAGACTGTGGTAACAATAACTGTTCTCTATCTCTGGCTGCAGACTGTGGTAACAATAACTGTTCTCTATCTCTGGCTGCAGACTGGTAACAATAACTGTTATCCATCTCTGGCTGCAGACTGTCGTAACAAACGTTATCTATCTCTGGATGCAGAATGTGGTTACAATAACTGTTCTCTATCTCTGGCTGCAGACTGGTAACAATAACTGTTATCCATCTCTGGCTGCAGACTGTCGTAACAAACGTTATCTATCTCTGGATGCAGAATGTGGTTACAATAACTGTTCTCTATCTCTGGCTGCAGACTGGTTACAATAACTGTTATCCATCTCTGGCTGCAGAATGTCGTAACAAATGTTATCTATCTCTGGATGCAGAATGTGGTTACAATAACTGTTCTCTATCTCTGGCTGCAGACTGTGGTAACAATAACTGTTCTCTATCTCTGGCTGCAGACTGTGGTAACAATAACTGTTCTCTATCTCTGGCTGCAGACTGTGGTAGCAATAACTGTTCTCTATCTCTGGCTGCAGACTGTGGTAACAATAACTGTTCTCTATCTCTGGCTGCAGACTGTGGTAACAATAACTTATCTGGCTGCAGACTTTGGTAACAAAAGTTATCGATCTCTGGCTACAGACTGTGGTAACAATAACTGTTCTCTATCTCTGGCTGCAGACTTTGGTAACAATAACTGTTCTCTATCTCTGGCTACAGACTGTGGTAACAAAAGTTATCTATCTCTGGCTGCAGACTTTGGTAACAATAACCGTTCTCTATCTCTGGCTGCAGACTGTGGTAACAAAAGTTATCTATCTCTGGCTGCAGACTTTGGTAACAATAACTGTTCTCTATCTCTGGCTGCAGACTGTGGTAACAATAACTTATCTGGCTGCAGACTTTGGTAACAAAAGTTATCGATCTCTGGCTACAGACTTTGGTAACAATAACTGTTCTCTATCTCTGGCTGCAGACTTTGGTAACAATAACTGTTCTCTATCTCTGGCTGCAGACTGTGGTAACAATAACTGTTCTCTATCTCTGGCTACAGACTGTGGTAACAATAACTGTTCTCTATCTCTGGCTGCAGACTTTGGTAACAATAACTGTTCTCTATCTCTGGCTGCAGACTTTGGTAACAATAACTGTTCTCTATCTCTGGCTGCAGACTTTGGTAACAATAACTGTTCTCTATCTCTGGCTGCAGACTGTGGTAACAATAACTGTTCTATCTCTGGCTGCAGAATGTGGTAATAATAACTTATCTCTGGCTAGCTATTTCTCTTCGAAGTACAGTTATACAGTTTATCTTATATCACTCTACTCTGTACATTTATAGCTCTTCTAGATGTATATAATTATCCATTACAGCATAATTATCCATTTGATATAGTATCTTAATATGCCAAGAGTGTGCAAAGCTGTCATCAAAGCAAAGGGTGGCTACTTTGAAGAATCTCAAATATAAAATATATTTTGATTTGTTTAACACTTTTTTGGTTACTACATGATTCCATATGTGTTATTTTACAATGTAAAAAATAGTAAAAATAAACAAAAACCCTTGAATGAGTAGGTGTGTCAAACTTTTGACTGGTAGTGTATACAGTGGGGGAAAAAAGTATTTAGTCAGCCACCAATTGTGCAAGTTCTCCCACTTAAAAAGATGAGAGGCCTGTAATTTTCATCATAGGTACACGTCAACTATGACAGACAAAATGAGAAAAAAAAATCCAGAAAATCACATTGTAGGATTTTTTATGATTTTATTTGCAAATTATGGTGGAAAATAAGTATTTGGTCAATAACAAAAGTTTCTCAATACTTTGTTATATACCCTTTGTTGGCAATGACACAGGTCAAACGTTTTCTGTAAGTCTTCACAAGGTTTTCACACACTGTTGCTGGTATTTTGGCCCATTCCTCCATGCAGATCTCCTCTAGAGCAGTGATGTTTTGGGGCTGTCGCTGGGCAACACGGACTTTCAACTCCCTCCAAAGATTTTCTATGGGGTTGAGATCTGGAGACTGGCTAGGCCACTCCAGGACCTTGAAATGCTTCTTACGAAGCCACTCCTTCGTTGCCCGGGCGGTGTGTTTGGGATCATTGTCATGCTGAAAGACCCAGCCACGTTTCATCTTCAATGCCCTTGCTGATGGAAGGAGGTTTTCACTCAAAATCTCACGATACATGGCCCCATTCATTCTTTCCTTTACACGGATCAGTCGTCCTGGTCCCTTTGCAGAAAAACAGCCCCAAAGCATGATGTTTCCACCCCCATGCTTCACAGTAGGTATGGTGTTCTTTGGATGCAACTCAGCATTCTTTGTCCTCCAAACACGACGAGTTGAGTTTTTACCAAAAAGTTCTATTTTGGTTTCATCTGACCATATGGCATTCTCCCAATCCTCTTCTGGATCATCCAAATGCACTCTAGCAAACTTCAGACGGGCCTGGACATGTACTGGCTTAAGCAGGGGGACACGTCTGGCACTGCAGGATTTGAGTCCCTGGCGGCGTACCTTTACGGAACAAGATCCCACAACCCACTAGTGCCAACAGGCTACCTAAGTATGGTCCCCAATCAGAGACAACGAGCTACAGCTGCCTCTGATTGGGAACCACCCTGGCCAACATAGATCTAAACGATCTAGAAACTAACATAGACAAACCCAACACAGAAAATACACACCCTGACTCAACAAATACAAGTCCCTAGAGTCAGGGCGTGACAGCTCCTCTGTCCTCCACTCGTTACCTGTATTAATGGCACCTGTTTGAACTTGTTATCAGTATAAAAGACACCTGTCCACAACCTCAAACAGTCACACTCCAAACTCCACTATGGCCAAGACCAAAGAGCTGTCAAAGGACACCAGAAACAAAATTGTAGACCTGCACCAGGCTGGGAAGACTGAATCTGCAATAGGTAAGCAGCTTGGTTTGAAGAAATCAACTGTGGGAGCAATTATTAGGAAATGGAAGACATACAAGACCACTGATAATCTCCCTTGATCTGGGGCTCCACGCAAGATCTCACCCCGTGGGGTCAAAATGATCACAAGAACGGTGAGCAAAAATCCCAGAACCACACGGGGGGACCTAGTGAATGACCTGCAGAGAGCTGGGACCAAAGTAACAAAGCCTACCATCAGTAACACACTACGCCGCCAGGGACTCAAATCCTGCAGTGCCAGACATGTCCCCCTGCTTAAGCCAGTACATGTCCAGGCCCGTCTGAAGTTTGCTAGAGTGCATTTGGATGATCCAGAAGAGGATTGGGAGAATGTCATATGGTCAGATGAAACCAAAATAGAACTTTTTGGTAAAAACTCAACTCGTCGTGTTTGGAGGACAAAGAATGCTGAGTTGCATCCAAAGAACACCATACCTACTGTGAAGCATGGGGGTGGAAACATCATGCTTTGGGGCTGTTTTTCTGCAAAGGGACCAGGACGACTGATCCGTGTAAAGGAAAGAATGAATGGGGCTATGTATCGTGAGATTTTGAGTGAAAACCTCCTTCCATCAGCAAGGGCATTGAAGATGAAACGTGGCTGGGTCTTTCAGCACGACAATGATCCCAAACACACCGCCCGGGCAACAAAGGAGTGGCTTCGTAAGAAGCATTTCAAGGTCCTGGAGTGGCCTAGCCAGTCTCCAGATCTCAACCCCATAGAAAATCTTTGGAGGGAGTTGAAAGTCCGTGTTGCCCAGCGACAGCCCCAAAACATCACTGCTCTAGAGGAGATCTGCATGGAGGAATGGGCCACAATACCAGCAACAGTGTGTGAAAACCTTGTGAAGACTTACAGAAAACGTTTGACCTGTGTCATTGCCAACAAAGGGTATATAACAAAGTATTGAGAAACTTTTGTTATTGACCAAATACTTATTTTCCACCATAATTTGCAAATAAATTCATTAAAAATCCTACAATGTGATTTTCTGGATTTTTTTTTCTCATTTTGTCTGTCATAGTTGACGTGTACCTATGATGAAAATTACAGGCCTCTCTCATCTTTTTAAGTGGGAGAACTTGCACAATTGGTGGCTGACTAAATACTTTTTCCCCCCACTGTATATATTAGATGAACAACAGTATGTATATTAAACTCCATTTCCCATGATGCCCTGGGCTCTCTCTACTTCCTGTCCAGCTTGTTGGTGGCCATCATGGCTTTGACGTCAATGGGCCTGGCAGCAACAGCTGCTGCTGCCTTCTCCTCCTCCTCCTGCTGCCACAGGATGATGGGGCTGATGCCTGGGTTACGATTCCTCGCATTGGCCTCCAACTGGGCATCACTGGAGAGGGGGGGGGGGAGGAAGAGAGAGAGGAGGAAGGAGAGAGGGGGAGGAGACAAGAGGTGAGCGTTGATCAGATTCATGTTGCATATCAAGACCACTGCTTTTCTTGAATGTCCACGTTCCTCCAAGAGTAGCTGAATGTCTCTTGTAAAAGAAGAGCGATGCAACCACACACACATGATATTAGCTCTATGAACTTTGTCTAGAAATTGCTTGGTAGAGACAGGTGAATGTACAGTCCAATAAACAATTATATTGTGTGGGTGCAGAATATCCTGCAGCATCTTACGTGAAGACATGAGGGGCCGGGACCAGAGCCCTCTTCTGCATGTCTTTGTGGACTGGAGACTTGAGGTAGCGGTAGAAGGTATCCTGGGACAGAGAGAGGAGGGGACATTATGAAACATGTCTTTGTGGACTGGAGACTTGAGGTAGTGGTAGAAGGTATCCTGAGACAGAGGAGGGGACATTATGAAACATGTCTTTGTGGACTGGAGACTTGAGGTAGTGGTAGACGATATCCTGGGACAGAGACAGAGGAGGGGACATTATGAAACATATCTTTGTGGACTGGAGACTTAAGGTAGTGGTAGACGATATCCTGGGACAGAGACAGAGGAGGGGACATTATGAAACATGTCTTTGTGGACTGGAGACTTGAGGTAGTGGTAGACGATATCCTGGGACAGAGACAGAGGAGGGGACATTATGAAACATATCTTTGTGGACTGGAGACTTGAGGTAGTGGTAGACGATATCCTGGGACAGAGACAGAGGAGGGGACATTATGAAAGCTTTAAGTTTTAATGTATTTTTTTTGCAGCACCTCTGCTGCAAATAAATAAAAATACATTACAACTAGAATAATATTTCAGTGAGTGCAGGGTTTTCCTTTTTTCCAGTGGATGCCCGGCACCCAAAGACTTTTCGTTACTACAAACTTTTGAGTTGAGCACGCCAATTCCTCATTCTGACGTTATGGAACGGCCACACAATCTTGCATTCCAGCTGTGCATTATGACAAATAACTGTATATTATTTAGCTAACAGCTAAAAAAAAACAGCTAACTGTAGCCTTTGTTTATTGTGCGTTAGCTGTGTAACTGAGGTAGTTCAGTGAACTATGCTGGTGTGATGAATGAGCCTGACCCCTCTGTTTGGAGGGACTAATACACAACACACACCTTCTTCATGAGCAGGAAGATGTGTGTCTGGGCAGCGTCGAGGACGTAGCGGTGAGGAACAACCAGTCCCTTCACTGTCAGCCCCATGGTACGACCGTCAATGTTGATCCATCTAGGAGCTCCGGGTTTCAGGAAGGTGCTGCACACACACACACACACACACACACACACACACACACACACACAGAGGTTAAAAACCAAGCAGCAACTCTCTCTCTCTCTCTCTCTCTCTCTCTCTCACACATTCTCCAGTGTAACTCACTTGAAGATGAACTGGGACTTCTCTGGAATAGCAGATGCCGCTCCCCATCTCATTTCCTCAGCTGCCTCATAGAACGCCATGTTCTCCGCTGTACACACACACACACACACACACACACAGAAAGCACACGTATGCACACACACACAGACATAATGCTAGGTTAGCTGAGCTGCATTCCACAGCATGCAAGGTAAACCACAGGTTGCATCCGAAATGAAATGGCACCCTTTTCCCTACACAGTGCACTACTTTTCCCTACACAGTGCACAACATAGGGTGCAATTTTCAATTAATCTTTCCTCAATCCCTTGCGTCCTCAGTTGGTGGAACTTTTGATCTTTTCACCCAGTACGCTTTGAGGAGGCCAGGAGAAAGGACACAAGGAATCGAGGAAAAACTAATTGAGAACGAGTGTGTGTGTGTACTGACCACTGTGCTCCTTCTTGAGGAAGAGCTTGAAGTCGACTCTGCCTCGAGGGTCACTGATCAGCTCCCAGAAGCTCAGGACCCAACGCTCCACACTCAACTTAGTGGGGGTGTCCACACTGAGGGAGAGAGAGAGAGAGAAGGGGGGGGGGGGGCAGATTGTAATGAAATCATCATGATCTTCAATCAAGACTTTGATCAGTAGAATCAAGTGTATTTCTACTGGGCTGGAGCAAAACTGTGCACCTGTGTTCAATTGACAGAAAATACTTTATTGAGTTCAGTTGCCAGAACGTACCTTCTTGAGTTGAGTTGCCAGAACTCATCACTGTCCGTTATCCAGGGGTTGCTAGGGACAGGGGTTGTCAGGAACGGGTCGTGGTTGTGGTGGCTTGTCACGTACTTGACAAAGCTAAGGAGAACAGAGGGAACATAAACGTTGTGAATCTTCATCCTATGTTGTCATCCCCAAAATAATCATATATACAGTACCAGTCAAAAGTTTGGACACACCTACTCATTCCAGGGTTTTTCTTTATTTTTACTATTTTCTACATTGTAGAATAATAGTGAAGACATCAAAACTATGAAATAACACATATGGAATCATGTAGTAACCAAAAAAGTGTTAAACAAATCAAAATACACTGCTCAAAAAAATAAAGGGAACACTAAAATAACACATCCTAGATCTGAATGAATGAAATAATCTTATTAAATACTTTTTTCTTTACATAGTTGAATGTGCTGACAACAAAATCACACAAAAATTATCAATGGAAATCAAATTTATCAACCCATGGAGGTCTGGATTTGGAGTCACCCTCAAAATTTAAGTGGAAAACCACACTACAGGCTGATCCAACTTTGATGTAATGTCCTTAAAACAAGTCAAAATGAGGCTCGCATTGATGTGCCATCCTGGATGAGCTGCACTACCTGAGCCACTTGTGTGGGTTGTAGACTCCGTCTCATGCTACCACTAGAGTGAAAGCACCGCCAGCATTCAAAAGTGACCAAAACATCAGCCAGGAAGCATAGGAACTGAGAAGTGGTCTGTGGTCACCACCTGAAAAAACAGTCCTTTATTGGGGGTGTCTTGCTAATTGCCTATAATTTCCACCTGTTGTCTATTCCATTTGCACAACAGCATGTTACATTTATTGTCAATCAGTGTTGCTTCCTAAGTGGACAGTTTGATTTCACAGAAGTATGATTGACTTGGAGTTACATTGTGTTGTTTAAGTGTTCCCTTTATTTTTTTGAGCAGTGTATATTTTATATTTGAGATTCTTCAAATAGCCACCCTTTGCCTTGATGACAGCTTTGCACACTCTTGGCATTCTCTCAACCAGCCTCATGAGGTAGTCACCTGGAATGCATTTCAATTAACAGGTGTGCCTTGTTAAAAATTAATTTGTGGAATTTCTTTCCTTAATGCGTTTGAGCCAATCAGTTGTGTTGTGACAAGTTAGGGGTGGTATACAGAAGATAGCCCAATTTGGGAAAAGACCAAGTTCATATTATGGTCCACAGGAAAGGAAGACCCAGAGTTACCTCTGCTGCAGAGGATACGTTCATTAGAGTTAACTGCACCTCAGATTGCAGCCCAAATAAATGCTTCACAGAGTTCAAGTAACAGACACATCTCAACATCAACTGTTCAGAGGAGACTGCGTGAATCAGGCCTTCATGGTCGAATTGCTGCAAATAAACCATTACTAAAGGACACCAATAAGAAGAAGAGACTTGCTTGGGCCAAGAAACACGAGCAATGGACATTAGACCGGTGGAAATCTGTCCTTTGGTCTGATGAGTCCAAATTGGAGATTCTTGGTTCCAACCGCCGTGTCTTTGTGAGACGCAAAGTAGGTGAACGGATGATCTCCACATGTGTGGTTCCCACTGTGAAGCATGAAGGAGGAGGTGTGATGGTGCTTTGCTGGTGACACTGTCTGTGATTTATTTAGAATTCAAGGCACACTTAACCAGCATGGCTACCACAGCATTCTGCAGCGATACGCCATCCCATCTGGTTTGCGCTTAGTGGGACTATCATTTGTTTTTCAACAGGACAATGACCCAACACACCTCCAGTCTGTGTAAGGGCTATTTGACCAAGAAGGAGAGTGATGGAGTGCTGCATCAGATGACCTGGCCTCCACAATCACCCGAGCTCAACCCAATTGAGATGGTTTGGGATGAGTTGGACCGCAGAGTGAAGGAAAAGCAGCCAACAAGTGCTCAGCATATGTGGGAACTTTCAAGACTGTTGGAAAAGCATTCCAGTTGAAGCTGCTTGAGAGAATGCCAAGAGTGTGCAAAGCTGTCATCAAGGCAAAGGGTGGCTATTTGAAGAATATCAAATATAACATATATTTTGATTTGTTTAACACTTTTTTGGTTACTACCTGATTCCATATGTGTTATTTCATAGTTTTGATGTCTTCACTATTATTCTACAATGTAGAAAATAGTAAAAATAAAGAAAAACCCTTGAATGAGTAGGTGTGTCCAAACCTTTGACTGGTGCTGTACAGTAAAATAACTTCTAACTCTCATTATACTGTAACGTTGGGGTTTCTTTTATTTTGAACAGGTCTTACACTTCTGAACACAACATTAATGTTACTGGTCTCAATCAGTCAGTCAGTCCATCAGTCATTCAGCCAATCAATTCATGAATCAAATGACCACACCACACACACAAACACAACCTATCAATCAATCGGCGAAGTGTATTGAGAAGGACTTACGCTGTGAGGGACACAGACGATTTGACAGCTGACCTCATTAGGGCTTGTGTAAGGAAAATGTTCTGGGTAGCAGGAGAGAGGAGAGGAGGAGAGAGGGGGATAAATAAGGAGGAGGGGATTGGGGGATAAATAAGGAGGAGAGGAGGAGAGGAGGAGAGAGGGGGATAAATAAGGAGGAGAGGAGGGGATTGGGGGATAAATAAGGAGGAGAGGAGGGGATTGGGGGATAAATAAGGAGGAGAGGAGGAGAGGGGGAGAGAGGGGGATAAATAAGGAGGAGAGGAGGAGAGGGGGATAAATAAGGAGGAGAGGAGGAGAGAGGGGGATAAATAAGGAGGAGAGGAGGGAGAGAGGAGAGGGAGAGAGGAGGAGGAGAGAAAGAGGAGATAAATGATATGTCTGTAATTTCGTAATGTATTTTCCACACAAACATCAAATTGAGTGCATTGGGATATTCAAGTATTCCAGTGTAGAAGTATGTATGATGTCTTACGGTTCTCCTGACCACGTCGTAGGTTAACACCTGATAAACAATAAGACAGAACAACAGCTTGTTATTACAGGCTGGGCTCTTCTGTTCCACTGCTATCTAAAGTCACAACAGAACAGCTAACACACACACACACACACACACACACACACACACACTCACAAACTCTCTCACATACACACACTCTCACACACACAATCTCTCTCGTAAGCGGGCTACACAGTACACACTGGGTCTAACACCACAGTCACAGGCTACAACACAATAAGCTAAATCTGCATGGTAACAGGCATATTTGGGCAGAAAGAGTGAAGGTGTGTGTGTGTTGTGTGTTGTGTGTGTGTATAACCCCTCCTCTTGACAACAGGTGAAGGATGAGATGGAATAGAATCTGCATGGAAGGAAGAGACAACACAACAAACTGTCAAATGAAGAACAGAGAGGGAGGTAGATAGAGGTAGAGAGGTAGGTAGAGAGAGAGAGAGAGAGAGAGAGGTAGAGAGAGAGGTAGAGAGAGAGAACAGTGAGAGAGAGGTAGAGAGAGAGAGGTAGAGAGGGAGGTAGAGAGTGAGGTAAAGAGGTAGAGATAGAGAGAGAGAGGTAAAGAGAGAGGTAGAGAGGTAAAGAGAGAGAGAGAGAGAGGTAGAGAGAGAGGTAGAGAGAGAGAGAGAGGTAGAGATAGAGAGAGAGGTAGAGAGAGAGAGAGGTAGTTTATTATTTTCCCATTTGTACTTTAACTATTTGCACATTGTTCCAACACTGTATATAGACATAATGACATTTTAAATGTCTTTATTCTTTTGGAACTTCTGAGTGTAATGTTTACTGTTAATTTTTATTGTTTATTTCACTTTTGTTTACTATCTACTTCACTTGCTCTGGCAATGTTAACATACGTTTCCCATGCCAATAAAGCCCTTAAATTGAAATTGAATTGAGAGGGAGAGGGAGAGGTAGAGAGAGAGAGAGAGTGAGAGAGAGAGAGATAGAGAGCGAGGTAGAGATAGAGAGCGAGGTAGAGAGGTAGAGATGGAGAGAGAGGTAGAAAGGTAGAGAGAGAGAGGTAGAGAGAGAGGTAGAGAGAGAGAGAGAACATTTTACATTTGGTTAGAAATTCAAAAGGAAATTATCTCAACTGAGAAAAATGTCCTCCTGTGTGCTACCTATATCCCCCCACTAGAATCCCCATACTTTAATGAAGACAGTTTCTCCATCCTGGAGGGGGAAATCAATCATTTCCAGACCCAGGGACATGTACTAGTCTGTGGCGACCTAAATGAACCTGAAAAAGAACCTGACACCCTCAGCACACAGGGGGACAAACACCTACCTGGAGGTGACAGCATTCCCTCCCCCATATGCCCCCCTAGGCACAACTACGACAACATAACCAACAAAAACAGGTCACGACTGCTGCAGCTCTGTCGCACACTGGGTATGTACATAGTCAATGGTAGGCTTCGAGGGGACTCCTATGGTAGGTACACCTATAGCTCATCTCTTGGCAGTAGTACTGTAGACTACTTTATCACTGACCTCAACCCAGAGTCTCTCAGAGCGTTCACAGTCAGCCCACTGACACCCCTATCAGACCACAGCAAAATCACAGTCTACTTGAACAGAGCAATACTCAATCATGAGGCATCAAAGCCAAAGGAACTGAATAATATTAAGAAATGCTATAGATGGAAGGAAAGCCGGGGCGGCAGGTAGCTTAGTGGTTAAGAGCGTTGTACCAGTAACCGAAAGGTCGCTGGTTCTAATCCCCGAGCCGACTAGGTGAAAAATCTGTCGATGTGCCCTTGAGCAAGGCACTTAACCCTAATTGCTCCTGTAAGTCGCTCTGGATAAGAGCGTCTGCTAAATGACCAATTTATTTATTTTATTTTTTTTTTTAAAGTAGTGTTGAAACCTACCAAAAAACAATTAGGAAACAACAAATTCAATCCATTCTAGACAACTTCCTGGACAAAACGTTCCACTGTAATAGTGAAGGTGTAAACTTGGCAGTAGAAAACCTAAACAGTATATTTGACCTCTCAGCTTCCTTATCAAATCTAAAAATCTCTAACAGAAAACCAAAGAAAAGTAATAACAGTGATAAATGGTTTGATGAAGAATGCAAAAACCGAAGAAAGAAATTGAGAAACCTATCCAACCAAAAACATAGAGACCCAGAAAACCTGAGCCTACGCCTTCACTATGGTGAATCACTAAAACAATACAGAAATACACTACGGAAAAAGAAGGAACAGCATGTCAGAAATCAGCTCAATGTAATTGAAGAATCCATAGACTCTAACCACTTCTGGGAAAATTGGAAAACACTAAACAAACAACAACACGAAGAGCTATCTATCCAAAACGGAGATGTATGGGTAAACCACTTCTCCAATCTTTTTGGCCCTATAACAGAGAACAAACAGCAAAAGAATATACATGATCAAATGCAAATCTTAGAATCAACTATTAAAGACTACCAGAACCCACTGGATTCTCCTATTACATTGAATGAACTACAGGACAAAATACAAACCCTCCAACCCAAAAAGTCCTGTGGTGTTGATGGTATCCTCAATGAAATGATAAAATATACAGACCACAAATTTCAATTAGCTATACTTAAACTCTTTAACATCATCCTTAGCTCTGGCATCTTCCCCAATATTTGGAACCAAGGACTGATCACCCCAATCCACAAAAGTGGAGACAAATTTGACCCCAATAACTACCGTGGGATATGCGTCAACAGCAACCTTGGGAAAATCCTCTGCATTATCATTAACAGCAGACTAGTTCATTTCCTCAGTGAAAACAATGTACTGAGCAAATGTCAAATTGGCTTTTTACCAAATTACCGTACGACAGACCACGTATTCACCCTGCACACCCTAATTGACAAACAAACAAACCAAAACAAAGGCAAAGTCTTCTCATGCTTTGTTGATTTCAAAAAAGCTTTTGACTCAATTTGGCATGAGGGTCTGCTATACAAATTGATGGAAAGTGGGGTTGGGGGAAAAACATACGACATTATAAAATCCATGTACACAAACAACAAGTGTGCGGTTAAAATTGGCAAAAAACACACACATTTCTTTCCACAGGGCCGTGGGGTGAGACAGGGATGCAGTTTAAGCCCCACCCTCTTCAACATATATATCAACGAATTGGCGAGGGCACTAGAACAGTCTGCAGCACCCGGCCTCACCCTACTAGAATCTGAAGTCAAATGTCTTCTGTTTGCTGATGATCTGGTGCTTCTGTCACCAACCAAGGAGGGCCTACAGCAGCACCTAGATCTTCTGCACAGATTCTGTCAGACCTGGGCCCTGACAGTAAATCTCAGTAAGACAAAAATAATGGTGTTCCAAAAAAGGTCCAGTTGCCAGGACCACAAAAACCATCTAGACACCGTTGCCCTAGAGCACACAAAAAACTATACATACCTCGGCCTAAACATCAGCGCCACAGGTAACTTCCACAAAGCTGTGAACGATCTGAGAGACAAGGCAAGAAGGGCCTTCTATGCCATCAAAAGGAACATAAAATTTGACATACCAATTAGGATCTGGCTAAAAATACTTGAATCAGTTATAGAACCCATTGCCCTTTATGGTTCTGAGGTCTGGGGTCCGCTCACCAACCAAGAATTCACAAAATGGGACAAACACCAAATTGAGACTCTGCATGCAGAATTCTGCAAAAACATCCTCCGTGTACAACGTAAAACACCAAATAATGCATGCAGAGCAGAATTAGGCCAATACCCGCTAATTATCAAAATCCAGAAAAGAGCCGTTAAATTCTATAACCACTTAAAAGGAAGCGATTCCCAAACCTTCAATAACAAAGCCATCACCTACAGAGAGATGAACGTGGAGAAGAGTCCCCTAAGTAAGCTTGTCCTGGGCCTCTGTTCACAAACACAAACAGACCCCACACAGCCCCAGGACAACAACAACAACAACAACACAATTAGACCCAACCAAATCATGAGAAAACAAAAAGAGAATTACTTGACACATTGGAAAGAACAAACAAAAAAACAGAGCAAACTAGAATGCTATTTGGCCCTAAACAGAGAGTACACAGTGGCAGAATACCTGACCACTGTGACTGACCCGAACTTAAGGAAAGCTTTGACTATGTACAGACTCAGTGAGCATAGCCTTGCTATTGAGAAAGGCCGCCGTAGGCAGACCTGGCTCTCAAGAGAAGACAGGCTATGTGCACACTGCCCACAAAATGAGGTGGAAACTGAGCTGCACTTCCTAACCTCCTGCCAAATGTATGACCATATTAGGGACATATTTCCCTCAGATTACAGCGATCCACAAAGAATTAGAAAACAAACCCAATTTTGATAAACTCCCTTATCTACTGGGTGAAAAACCACAGTGTGCCATCACAGCTGCAAGATTTGTGACCTGTTGCCACAAGAAAAGGGCAACCAGTGAAGAACAAACACCATTGTAAATACAACCCATATTTATGTTTATTTATTTTCCCATTTGTACTTTAACTATTTGCACATTGTTACAACACTGTATATATACATAATATGACATTTGAAATGTCTTTATTCTTTTGATACTTCTGAGTGTAATGTTTACTGTTAATATTTATTGTTTATTTCACTTTTGTTTACTATCTACTTCACTTGCTTTGGCAATGTTAACACACGTTTCCCATGCCAATAAAGCCCTTAAATTGAAATTGAATTGAAATTGAAATTGAGAGAGGTAGAGATAGGGGTAGAGAGAGAGAGAGAGAGAGAGAGAGAGAGGTAGTGAGAGAGGTAGAGAGAGAGAGAAGTAGAGAGAGGTAGAGAGAGAGAGGTAGAGAGAGAGTGGTAGAGAGAGAGAGGTAGAGAGAGGGAGAGGTAGAGAGAGAGAGAGGTAGAGAGAGAGCTAGAGAGAGAGAGAGAGGTAGAGAGAGAGAGGTAGAGAGGTAGAGAGAGAGGTAGAGAGAGAGAGGTAGAGAGGTAGAGAGGTAGAGGTAGAGAGAGAGAGAGGTAGAGAGGTAGAGAGGTAGAGAGGTAGAGAGAGAGAGAGAGGTAGAGAGAGGTAGAGAGAGAGGTAGAGAGGTAGAGAGAGAGGTAGAGAGGTAGAGAGAGAGGTAGAGAGAGAGGTAGAGAGAGAGAGGTAGGGAGAGGTAGAGAGAGGTAGAGAGAGAGGTAGAGAGAGAGGTAGAGAGAGAGAGGTAGAGAGAGAGAGGTAGAGAGAGGTAGAGAGAGAGAGGTAGAGAGAGGTAGAGAGAGGTAGAGAGAGGTAGAGAGGTAGAGGTAGAGAGAGGTAGAGAGAGAGAGAGAGAGAGGTAGAGAGAGAGAGGTAGAGAGAGAGAGGTAGAGAGAGAGGTAGAGAGAGAGGTAGAGAGAGAGAGGTAGAGAGAGAGAGGTAGAGAGAGGTAGAGAGAGAGGGAGAGAGAGAGAGGTAGAGAGAGTACTGTACTGTAGTAGCCTCCCTGCTAATTCTCAGTAATGTTCTGAGCTCTGAGAAGCAGGTGGTTCTAACACAGCTACTCTCTCTCTCCCTCTTCACTCTCCCAATTACATTTCAAATTCAATTTAAGGGCTTTATTGGCATGGGAAACATATGTTAACATTGCCAAAGCAAGTGAAGTAGATAATAAACAAAAGTGAAATAAACAATAAAAATTAACAGTAAACATTACACTCATAAAAGTTCCAAAAGAATAAAGACATTTAAAATGTCATATTATGTATATATACAGTGTTGTAACAATGTGCAAATAGTTAAAGTACAAAAGGGAAAATAAATAAGCATAAATATGGGTTGTATTTACAATGGTGTTTGTTCTTCACTGGTTGCCCATTTCTTGTGGCAACAGGTCACAAATCTTGCTGCTGTGATGGCACACTGTGGTATTTCACCCAGTAGATAAGGGAGTTTATCAAAATTGGGTTTGTTTTTTGAAATCTTTGTGGATCTGTGTAATCTGCATAATCTCTCGCTTCACTCTCCCACATCTCTTAATCTCAGACTGGTGGGGAGATGACATATGAGGTGGCAGGTAGCCTAGCGGTTAAGAGTGTTGGGCCAGTAACAGAAAGGTAGCCGTTTCGAATCCCGAGCCAATTAGGTGAAATATCTGTTGATGTGCCCTTGAGCAAGGCACTTAACCCTAATTGCTCCTGTAAGTCGCTCTGGATAAGAGTGTCTGCTAAATGACAAAAATGTCAAATTTAAATATGACAAGGGAAGGAATTTCACCACATTACAACTAATCTCTAACTAAAGTAGAATCGTACATAATTTGGTCAGCTGCGTGAACGTCTGTTTTCATACATGTTAGAAACTGATATATCCGGTCTAGCAAAGTCTACACCCCCGCAATAGCCCCCCCCGATCTGCGTGGGCACACGTTCAAAGCACTCGAGGCAAATCAAGCACTGCTTTCGCCCAATCCTGATACGTCCAAATAACCAGTGACAAAAACCACGCAGAATCTACCTATGGGAGATTACGTTACAACAGCTCTTCAACATAGTTCCACCCCCTTCGAACGTCAAACTCTTTTATTTTAACCTCAAACCCGGAAGTGCAAAATGAAATCCTATTGAGATAACAAGGATGCTTCCCAAACGACACCGTAATTCCTACACACTGAGTGTACAAAACATTTAAGAACACCTGCTCTGTCCATGACAGACTGACCAGGTGAATACAGGTGAAAGATATGATCCCTTATTGATGTCACTTGTTAAATCCACTTAAAATCAGTGTAGATGAAGGGGAGGAGACAGGTTAAAGAAGGATTTTTAAGCCTTGAGACAATTGAGACATGGGCTGTGTGTCTGCTATTCAGAGGGTGAATGGGCAAGACAAAAGATACCTGCCTGCTGCGTTTTTCAAGTCAAGTCAAATGTATTTATAAAGCCCTTTTTAGATCAGCAGATGTCACAAAGTGCTTATACAGAAACCCAGTCTAAAACCCCAAACAGCAAGCAATGCAGATGTAGAAGCACGGTGGCTAGGAAAAACTCCCTAGAAAGGCAGGAACCTAGGAAGAAACCTAGAGAGGAACCAGGCTCTGAGGGGTGGCCAGTCCTCTTCTGGCTGTGCCGGATTAATGCCAGATTGTTCTTCAATATGTTTTTCACGCTTGATACACAGTTTCCTGTGTGTATCAAGAACGATCCACCACCCAAAGGACATCCAGCCAACTTGACACAACTGTGGGAAGCATTGGAGTCAACATGGGCCAGCATCCCTGTGGAACGCTTTCAACACATTGTAGAATCCATGCCCCGACGAATTGAGGCTGTTCTGAGGACAAAGGGGAGGGGGCGACTCAATATTAGGAAGGTGTCCTTAATGTTTTGTACACTCAGTGTATAAAGCACAGGGTGCCATTTGGGACACACTCTGTTTTCCAAGGGAAATGTCTCAGACAGCACAGTACTCACCTTTTACCTCCTCTGCATTGGGGTCAATGAGACGGTCCAGTCCGTAGTCCATGGCGCTGTGTGTCCGGCGCTGTGGACAGACCAAGCACCTCTTTAGTCAGTCTGGTGTGCTGTACCTCCACATATCATCTACACAGTCTGGAGCACAGACCCCTGGATAAGGAACTGGGAAAACTCAGCAAGAAACATCAACTGACATACGATCATTTTGCATTGTTAATGGTCTCCAATGTGCATACCGATTTTTTTCCCCAAACAGATCTGGCACCAACATCATCAATCATAGTTCATTTTGAATGAGAACATTATATTACTTGTATTAAATTAACGCTTATTTACCAGGTAGGTTGACTGAGAACACATTCTCTTTTACAGCAACGACCTGAGGAATAGTTACAGGGGAGAGGAGGGGGGATGAATGAGCCAACTGGAAGCTACTTGAACATGCTCCAACTCCTTTCTGCCTCGATTAGTCCTTTTGGAAGTTTTTCCTGGTAAGCCCTTTTGTTGGATTTCCGTCAGTGTTGTCAAGCACCCCTCCTAGTTTCTTGCTGTAGTGCGGAGGCCTACCTGAACTGGCTAACAGGTTTGATTTTCCCATGTCCTAAAAATCACCTTATATCTTTTTACATGTGTTCTGTTACATCACACATAGTCCTTGGTGATGTTCTCCAAATGTTCCACTGATGACACCTGTTAGTTCCCATGTACTGTCACGCCCTGACTCTGGGGACTCTTATTTGTTGAGTCAGGGTGTGATTTTCTATGTTGTATTTTCTATGTTTTGGATCTAGTATGTTCTAGATCAGGGGTGTCAAACGTCCGGCCCGCGGGCCGGATCAGGCCCGCAAACGGGTTTAATCCGGCCTGCGAGATGATTAAAAAAAAAAAATAATAATAAAAAAAAAAAAAAATTGTAAAGTATAGAAATGCGCTGCAATTTTTCAATAAAATAAACTGTTGTTCCAATTGCGTCCACTGGATGGCGCAATAGCAATTGTGTTAAGCAAGCAAACTGTTTATACCGGGGCAGAGCAAGTAGGTCAAGCACGTGCAGCCAATGAGCTACTTTGTTTTGCCCGCGATATTTATTACGGCTTCTACTTTTAACATTATGTGCTTTGGCACCCTCATTGCCCCAATATGTCTCTGTCAAAAAAGAGAAAAGTGGACGCAGAGTGCAGAGTGTTTCAAGAAAAATGGTCATCCTATTTATTCACGGAATTGAATGGGAAAGCTGTATGTTTGGTGTGTTCAGAGCATGTTGCAGTGCTGAAAGCATATAACCTTCGTCGCCACTATGTGAGTCTTCATGCCGACAAATATGACAACTTTCAAGGACAGCGGAGATGAGAGAAGGTGAATGAACTGTTGGCGGGTCTGAAGAAACAGCAGTCTGTGTTTACTCACAGCCGAGACATCAGTGACGCTGCAGTGAAAGCTAGCTACCTCATTGCTAATGAAATCGCAGTGGCTTCAAAACCATTTAGTGAGGGTGAATTTGTAAAAACATGCATGATGAAGGCAGCGGAGATTGTGTGCCCTGAAAAGCGGCAGGCTTTTGCAAATATCAGCCTGACAAGAAACACAGTTGCAGACAGGATTTCCGATCTTTCAGTGGATTTGGACAGCCAGTTGAAGCAAAAAGTAAAGTCATTTATTGCGTTTTCGGTTGCAATTGATGAAAGCACGGACATTACAGATGTTGCACAACTGGCCATTTTCATCCGCGGAGTTGATGACACATTGACCGTCACCGAGGAGTTCGTGGAGTTGGTGCCGATGACAGATACAACGACAGCAGCTGATATTTTTACCGCACTCGTCGGCGCGCTGGACAGGGTCGGAGTGGACTGGTCCCGCGCTGTCAGCCTGGCTACAGATGGTGCGCCCTCAATGATCGGGAAAAAAGCAGGCGTTGTGACAAAGTTCAGAGAGAAAGTGCAATCTGCATATAGAGGACGTGATTTTTTGACTTTTCACTGTATTTTGCACCAGGAGGCTTTGTGTTGCAAGTCATTAAAGATGGATAACGTCATGAAGGTGGTCATCCAAACTGTTAATTTCATCCGATCCAGAAGCCTGAATCACCGTCAGTTTGACAGCCTTCTCAGAGAGAAAGACCACATCTATGGCCTGCCATACCACACTGAGGTAAGATGGTTAAGCCGAGGTGCTGTGCTGAGGCGTTTCTTTGATTTACGAGAAGAAATTGAACAGTTCATGGAAGAAAAGGGCAAACCAGTGTTAGAATTTCATTCCGCAGAATGGATGCAGGACCTTGCATTTATGGTGGATGTTACAGAGCACCTGAATAACTTGAACAAACAGCTGCAAGGGCGCAACAAAGTTGTCACGCAGTATTATGACAGCATACGTTCTTTCAAGTTGAAGCTGTCATTGTGGGAGACGCAACTTGCCAGTGGTGATGCAGCTCACTTCCCCTGTCTGAAAAATGTGTGCGCGACCCAACATGTGGCAGACATGAAGCGGTTCAAAGATAAAATAACGGGACTGTTACGGGAGTTTGAGCAACGCTTTCAGATTTATGTTTATATGTTTTTATGTTGATGTGCTATTGTTTTTAATTGATTTTATTTTATTTGTATATTTAACCTATTCTTGACTCTGTGGTTCTTGCACTTGTTTGGGGAACAGGATTTCATTATTTTTATCTACATTTCTGCCTGAGAAATGACACCCTGATATAGTTATGTGATCTGTGAAACAGTTCTGTTAATCCCTGAGGCATTGTGTGTTTGTGTGTTCTTTGTCCTCAGAACTTTCAAATAACTTGAGGTGTTTTATGATTAATAGTGATGTTGTGCTTTTGGACACTGTCCTCAGGCTCCAGCTTTATGTTTATATGTTTTTATGTTGATGTGCTATTGTTTTTAATTGATTTTATTTTATTTGTATATTTAACCTATTCTTGACTCTGTGGTTCTTGCACTTGTTTGGGGAACAGGATTTCATTATTTTTATCTACATTTCTGCCTGAGAAATGACACCCTGATATAGTTATGTGATCTGTGAAACAGTTCTGTTAATCACTGAGGCATTGTGTATTTGTGTGTTCTTTTTCTTTAGAATTTTCAAATAAACTTGACGTGTTTTATGATTAATAGTGATGTTGTGCTTGTACTATTTTGGACACACTGTCCTCAGGCTCCAGCTTTATGTTGTATGTTGATCGTATTAAAACAAAGAAAACAATCTGAAGTTGTTGTTTTTAAGTTATATATACCATGATTTTTCCGGTCCGGCCCACTTGGGAATAGATTTTCCTCCATGTGGCCCCTGAGCTAAAATGGGTTTGACACCCCTGTTCTAGATCTATGTTGGCCGGTGTGGTTCCCAATCAGAGGCAGCTGTCGCTCGTTGTCTCTGATTGGGGACCATACTTAGGCAGCCTATTGGCACTAGTGGGTTGTGGGATCTTGTTCCGTGTTAGGTATGTTGTTTGTGTACCTAGGATTTCACGTTTCGTTTGTTGTTTTGTAGTTGTTTATTCGGTTCTAAATAACATGTATGCATATCACGCTGCGCCTTGGTCTGACCAGTTCATCAACGAACGTGACATGTACTGGTTCACTACCACCCAGTGTGTAATAAAGACTGGACTGAGCCCATTAGACGTCTAGTTCTGAAGAGGTTTCAGGTCCTGTATCTCTGCTGGTGTTGCTGTTCTGTCTGTCTGGGCCATGGCCTCATGGTGAGAGTGAGGCAGAATAACCCTCAGCATCTCCATGCAGGAAACTGGTAGTGCAGCCAGCAGTCATTAGTTCAAAGTTCAAGTTAAGACGGAACACTGAAAAGAAAGAGACTTGTGTTGAAAGAAAAGTATTGTTGAGAAAAAAAAAATGTTTGTTTGTTATTGATCCGGGGCATAGTATTATGTCATTGACAGACGAGAGAAGCTTGTTTTTATTTTTGGTAATGTAATAACATTACAGGTCTCAGAGGTCTCATACAGGTCTACAGACTAAAATGAGGGAAGATGTGAGCTGATATAGTTCCTATGTGACACGTATTAACACTACTGAGTGATACAACTATCACTAGAGTAACCTGCGTAGGGATATGACCGTGAACTTAACTTGTCATTAGTCATGTAGCCGTTTAGCAGAGAAGCCCCATTGCAGTAACTATTCAAGTGAGTTCGCCATTAAATAACCTAAAAGGATATACTTGCCTCTGAGCTGTTTACTGCCGCATCGAACATTACAGAGGGGTCAGAGTAAATTCCATCACGAAACAGGGTCACAGTGAATGGAGAGAGAGCAGGACTAGACACTATGGACTTCATAGACTGACAGGAACAATATCCTTTCCATGTGTACACACACACACACACACGCACACACACACACTCTCTGGTAGGTCTGAACTCACTGGTGGCCTGTGTATTATCCAGTAGGCTCTCTCCTGACAGTCCAACACCACTCTGTCTGGCTTCTTCCTCTCCTTATTAGCCCTGACACACACACGGAAACAGACAGGAGACAGACAGGGGAGAGACAGACAGACAGGAGACAGACAGGAGACAGGAGAGACAGACAGACAGGAGACAGACAGACACGAGACAGACAGACACGGGAGAGACAGACACGGGAGAGACAGACAGACAGACAGGAGACAGAGAGACACGGGAGAGACATACAGGAAACAGAGAGACATGGGAGAGACAGACAGGAGACAGAGAGACAGACAGGAGACAGAGAGACATGGGAGAGACAGACAGGAGAGAGAGACAGACAGGAGACAGAGAGACACAGGAGAGACAGATAGGAGACAGAGAGACACAGGAGAGACATACAGGAGACAGAGAGACATGGGAGAGACAGACAGGAGACAGAGAGACAGACAGGAGACAGAGAGACATGGGAGAGACAGACAGGAGAGAGAGACAGACAGGAGACAGAGAGACACAGGAGAGACAGATAGGAGACAGAGAGACACAGGAGAGACATACAGGAGACAGAGAGACATGGGAGAGACAGACAGGAGACAGAGAGACAGACAGGAGACAGAGAGACAGACATGGGAAAGGAGATAGATACAGGAGACAGAAAGCCAGGTCACTATTGAATCACACTTGGTCTTGGGGACCCACTGGGTGTGCAGGCTTTTATTCATCCAAGCACTAACACACCTATTTCAAATAATCACACAGCTCTTGATTAGGTGAATCAGGCATGTTAGTGCTGGTCTGGAACAAAAGCCTGCACACCGTGTGGGTCCCTACCAACACATAAACAGACAACAGACGTCAGACAACAGACGGTTACATACTTGTACTGTTCTGTAGCCTGCATCACGATGAAATCCCACTTGGGGTTCATCCATTTGTGGAGGTTGTCGTAGTGTTGCTGTTGAAAACAACAGATGTTTGACTAAAGTATCTAATGTCAAATAGACAGACGACAAATCCACCGAAGTAAAAATGACAGATACATGTATGAAGAAATATCTAGCTCCTCCATCCCCCCCAGACAACAGAATATAACCAACACCAGTAGCACTATAGCATTATGGGTGAGAGAGCTACTGTACCTAACATGAACATGTTAGTCATATAGCAGACACTCTTATCCAGAGATAGCTAGGTGAGACAACCACATATCACAGTCGTAGTCAGCGGGATTTATTTAAGATATGCATTTTTTTCCTTCTTTTTTTTTACACCTGCAGTACCTGCTCATAGGGCTCCAGCATCCCCTTCTTCCGGATGTTTCTCCTGGCCAGGTAGATGGCTTTAGGGAGAGAGGAAGTATACGATACGTTATTTACCACATCTTTACCTCAGCCAGGTGCAGAAAACTGAGTTAATACATCATCAGCTTGTCTAGGTGAGATCATGTGACTCAGAATGTTATTGTATCACTATCTTAACTAGCTGAAACAACAATCACACTAAGAAGTAGCTGACAGGGCTTAAAAACAAAGATGTAATCGTACACTGATGATTCATGTTTTCTTTTAAATCCACAATTTGGATCCCTCCACAGCCTCATAGAGGATCTAGATATTTTTTTCGAATCTCTCTGGATTACAACCAAATTATGATATGTGCAATATATTACGTATTGGATCACTAAAAAATACAACTTTTACATTACCGTGTAGTTTACCAATAAAATGGTCTGATGGTGAAGTGGACATACTCAGTATTCATATACCGAAAGAAAGAAATGATCTCACCACAATACATTTTAATAGAAAGTTAGCAAAAATAGATAAGATCTTGCTACCATGGAAAGGAAAATAGCTGTCTATTTGTGGAAAAATCACTCTGATTAACTCTTTAGTCATATCCCAGTTTACCTATTTGCTTATGGCCTTGCCTACAACTAGCGACTTGTTTTTTAAATTATAGGAGAAACAGGCCTATTTATTGGTAACGCACAGCGTAGTGTGTTACCAATTGCAGAAATGATTAAATGTTATACAACAGGTGGGTCTAATCCTGAATGCTGATTGGTTAAAACCGCATTCCAGACGGTGTCTATTCCACAAGTTACCGCCAGCTAAATCTACATTTACATTTACATTTTAGTCATTTAGCAGACGCTCTTATCCAGAGCGACTTACAGGAGCAATTAGGGTTAAGTGCCTTGCTTAAGGGCACATCGACAGATTTTTCACCTAGTCGGCTCGGGGATTAGAACCAGCGACCTTTCGGTTACTGGCACAACGCTCTTACCCACTAAGCTACCATGTTCTGTATCTATGGACGCGACCCAGTCATTCAGTCTTTTTGTTCTGTATCTATGGACGCGACCCAGTCATTCAGTCTTTTTGTTCTGTATCTATGGACGCGACCCAGTCATTCAGTCTTTTTGTTCTGTATCTATGGACGCGACCCAGTCATTCAGTCTTTTTGTTCTGTATCTATGGACGCGACCCAGTCGTTTGTTCTAAATGTTCCATTGCCATATTGGTTGGCAACGTTCTTATCTCTTGCTTGCTAGCTAGCCAACTACGGCTAACTTACAGACAGTCACGTCATAAAGTGCAGCCAGAGTAGCTGCATTTGCATTTGTTTAAGCTGTTTTCTAGTGACATTTATTTGGATACATCCATAACAATGTGTTAATGATGCGCGATTTCGCCTGGCATAGAAAATGTGCTCTCTCGTCAGGACAGTGTTGTTCAGAGGAGCTAGCCAACAACACAGCTAACACAATCACTTCAAACTGAAGCTGGAAAGACTGCAAACTAGCTGCACTTGGTTTCATTTGACCTGTTTTCAATTGACATTTCTTTGTATATATCCATAAAAATGCAAATGTCGGAGAGACTGACAGCAAGGTTTATACAAATCTCCTCTGTTGAAAACTCAATTTTAGTCTAAAAGAAATGTGAGATAATGTCTAGATGCTTTTTATAGTGGAGATCAAGTTAATAAATTGCCTGGTTGGGCTGATGAGACAGTGGATTGCGCAGTCAGATGGAACAGAGTAAATAGGCACTACGCCGTCATGGATTAAAATCCTGCAGCGCACGCAAGGTCCCCCTGCTCAAGCCAGCGCATGTCCAGGCCCATCTGAAGTTTGCCAATGACCATCTGGATGATCCAGAGGAGGAATGGGGGAAGGTCATGTGGTCTGATGAGACCAAAATAGAGCTTTTTGGTCTAAACTCCACTCGCCGTGTTTGGAGGAAGAAGAAGGATGAGTACAATCCCAAGAACACCATCCCAACCGTGAAGCATGGAGGTGGAAACATCATTCTTTGGGGATGCTTTTCTGCCAAGGGGACAGGATGACTGCACCGTATTGAGGGGAGGATGGATGGGGCCATGGATCGCAAGATCTTGGCCAACAACCTCCTTCCCTCAGTAAGAGCATTGAAGATGGGTCGTGGCTGGGTCTTCCAGTATGACAACGACCCGAAACACACAGCCAGGGCAACTAAGGAGTGGCTCCGTAAGAAGCATTTCAAGGTCCTGGAGTGGCCTAGCCAGTCTCCAGACCTGAACCCAATAGAAAATCTTTGGAGGGAGCTGAAAGTCCGTATTGCCCAGCGACAGCCCCGAAACCTGAAGGATCTGGAGAAGGTCTGTATGGAGGAGTGGGCCAAAATCCCTGCTGCAGTGTGTGCAAACCTGGTCAAGACCTACAGGAAACGTATGATCTCTGTAATTGCAAACAAAGGTTTCTGTACCAAATATTAAGTACTGCTTTTCTGATGTATCAAATACTTATGTCATGCAATAAAATGCAAATTAATTACTTAAAAATCATACAATGTGATTTTCTGGATTTTTGTTTTAGATTCCGTCTCTCACAGTTGAAGTGTACCTATGATAAAAATTACAGACCTCTACATGCTTTGTAAGTAGGAAAACCTGCAAAATCGGCAGTGTATCAAATACTTGTTCTCCCCACTGTATATATACAGTGAGGGAAAAAAGTATTTGATCTCCTGCTGATTTTGTATGTTTGCCCACTGACAAAGACATGATCAGTCTATAATTTTAATGGTAGGTTTATTTGAACAGTGAGAGACAGAATAACAACAACAAAAAAATCCAGAAAAACGCATGTCAAAAATGTTATAAATTGATTTGCATTTTAATGAGGGAAATAAGTATTTGACCCCTCTGCAAAACATGACTTAGTACTTGGTGGCAAAACCCTTGTTGGCAATCACAGCGGTCAGACGTTTCTTGTAGTTGGCCACCAGGTTTGCACACATCTCAGGAGGGATTTTGTCCCACTCCTCTTTGCAGATCTTCTCCAAGTCATTAAGGTTTCGAGCCTGACGTTTGGCAACTCGAACCTTCAGCTCCCTCCACAGATTTTCTATGGGATTAAGGTCTGGAGACTGGCTAGGCCACTCCAGGACCTTAATGTGCTTCTTCTTGAGCCACTCCTTTGTTGCCTTGGCCGTGTGTTTTGGGTCATTGTCATGCTGGAATACTCATCCACGACTCATTTTCAATGCCCTGGCTGAGGGAAGGAGGTTCTCACCAAAGATTTGACGGTACATGGCCCCATGCATCTTCCCTTTCATGCGGTGAAGTTGTCCTGTCCCCTTAGCAGAAAAACACCCCCAAAGCATAATGTTTCCACCTCCATGTTTGACGGTGGGGATGGTGTTCTTGGGGTCATAGGCAGCATTCCTCCTCCTCCAAACACGGCGAGTTGAGTTGATGCCAAAGAGCTCGATTTTGGTCTCATCTGACCACAACACTTTCACCCAGTTCTCCTCTGAATCATTCAGATGTTAATTGGCACTTCAGACAGGCCTGTATATGTGCTTTCTTGAGCAGGAGGACCTTGCGGGCGCTGCAGGATTTCAGTCCTTCACGGCGTAGTGTGTTACCAATTGTTTTCTTGGTGACTATGGTCCCAGCTGCCTTGAGATCATTGACAAGATCCTCCCGTGTAGTTCTGGGCTGATTCCTCACCGTTCTCATGATCATTGCAACTCCACAAGGTGAGATCTTGCATGGAGCCCCAGGCTGACGGAGATTGACAGTGCTTTTGTGTTTCTTCCATTTGCGAATAATCGCACCAACTGTTGTCACCTTCTCACCAAGCTGCTTGGCGATGGTCTTGTAGCCCATTCCAGCCTTGTGTAGGTCTACAATCTTGTCCCTGACATCCTTGGAGAGCTCTTTGGTCTTGGCCATGGTGGAGAGTTTGGAATCTGATTGATTGATTGCTTCTGTGGACAGGTGTCTTTTATACAGGTAACAAGCTGAGATTAGGAGCACTCCCTTTAAGAGTGTGCTCCTAATCTCAGCTCGTTACCTGTATAAAAGACACCTGGCAGCCAGAAATCTTTCTGATTGAGAGGGGGTCAAATCCTTATTTCCCTCATTAAAATGCAAATCAATTTATAACATTTTTGACATGCGTTTTTCTGGATTTTTTTGTTGTTATTCTGTCTCTCACTGTTCAAATAAACCTACCATTAAAATTATAGACTGATAATTTCTTTGTCAGTGGGCAAACGTACAAAATCAGCAGGGGATCAAATACTTTTTTCCCTCACTGTATATATATATATATATATATATATTTACAAAAAACATATATATGGGGGATTGGAAAAGATGCAAACAATTACATTGATGGAAGCCACAATCTATCTGCAATATTTAAGCTGATCAACCCCCTAATGTTTTTTTTAACATAAAAATAAGTAGCTGCCAGTGACTAGGCATTCACTCTCCTTTCACTCCAGAAGATAAACCCACCATAGTCTATGTCCTCAGCGGGCCACTTCTGCACGGGCCAGAAATAAGGGGTCTGAGGAAAGGTTGGGACAGACAGTGACATGAAGATTAGTCATTTCCTCTGCCTGAAATACTAACTACCGCAGGCACTGTGTCCTTCCAGGGGTTAATGACAACTGCTCTACTGTGGAGAAATGTTACCTGACCAGGGGTTAATGACAACTGCTCTAGTGTGGGGAAATGTTACCTGACCAGGGGTTAATGACAACTGCTCTACTGTGGAGAAATGTTACCTGACCAGGGGTTAATGACAACTGCTCTACTGTGGAGAAATGTTACCTGACCAGGGGTTAATGACAACTGCTCTACTGTGGAGAATGTTACCTGACCAGGGGTTAATGACAACAGCTCTACTGTGGGGAAATGTTACCTGACCAGGGGTTAATGACAACTGCTCTAGTGTGGAGAAATGTTACCTGTCCAGGGGTTAATGACAACTGCTCTAGTGTGGGGAAATGTTACCTGACCAGGGGTTACTGACAACAGCTCTACTGTGGGGAAATGTTACCTGACCAGGGGTTAATGACAACTGCTCTAGTGTGGAGAAATGTTACCTGACCAGGGGTTAATGACAACTGCTCTAGTGTGGAGAAATGTTACCTGACCAGGGGTTAATGACAACGGCTCTACTGTGGAGAAATGTTACCTGACCAGGGGTTAATGACAACTGCTCTACTGTGGGGAAATGTTACCTGACCAGGGGTTAATGACAACAGCTCTACTGTGGGGAAATGTTACCTGACCAGGGGTTAATGACAACAGCTCTACTGTGGAGAAATGTTACCTGACCAGGGGTTAATGACAACTGCTCTAGTGTGGGGAAATGTTACCTGACCAGAGGTTAATGACAACTGCTCTAGTGTGGGGAAATGTTACCTGACCAGGGGTTAATGACAACTGCTCTAGTGTGGGGAAATGTTACCTGACCAGGGGTTAATGACAACTGCTCTACTGTGGAGAAATGTTACCTGACCAGGGGTTAATGACAACTGCTCTAGTGTGGAGAAATGTTACCTGACCAGGGGTTAATGACAACAGCTCTACTGTGGGGAAATGTTACCTGACCCGGTGGTAACTGAACATACTGTGGGTTACCTGTAACCAGGTAGGTGCTACAGAATAGAATACATCTTTATTGTACATATGTTACAGCGAACAACAACAAATTGTCTTCTACTCCGTTCTCAAGTAGATATAGTTACCTGGTTGAACCAGGTAGGTGTTACAGGTAGATATAGTTACCTGGTTGAACCAGGTTGGTGTTACAGGTAGATATAGTTATCTGTCTGAACCAGGTAGGTGTTACAGGTAGATATAGTTACCTGGCTGAACCAGGTAGGTGTTACAGGTAGATATAGTTACCTGGCTGAACCAGGTAGGTGTTACAGGTAGATATAGTTACCTGGTTGAACCAGGTAGGTGTTACAGGTAGATATAGTTACCTGGTTAATACAGGTAGGTGTTACAGGTAGATATAGTTACCTGGCTGAACCAGGTAGGTGTTACAGGTAGATATAGTTACCTGGCTGAACCAGGTAGGTGTTACAGGTAGATATAGTTACCTGGTTGTATCAGGTAGGTGTTACAGGACAGGTAGTTACAGGTAGATAAACACAGGTCGCTACAGGGAGATACAGGTAGATAGACACAGGTAGATACAGGTAGATAGACACATGTAGTTACAGGTAGATAGACACAGGTAGTTACAGGGAGATACAGGTAGATAGACACAGGTAGATAGACACAGGTAGTTACAGGGAGATACAGGTAGATAGACACAGGTAGATAGACACAGGTAGATACAGGTAGATAGACACAAGTAGTTACAGGGAGTTACAAGTAGGTACCTGGAAGCGGTAGAGGGTGCTGTCGGGGACCAGGACCAACTTCCTGTGGTTCTGGAGGGGGTAGATGTACCCGTAGGCCACCAGCATGGTCCCAAACGCCTGGGCCTCTGGTGGAGGAGGGAGGAGAGGAGGGAGGATAATACTTCATATATTATTAGCAAAGCTCTTGGTTATACTTTAGTTTACAGCATTTAACTAGTAATTACTTGCTTGCATAATAACATGGTAATGACGTAGTAATTACATTAAAATAATACATTTTATTGTGTTGGATTAATTGATATAAGTACCCAGCCAAATCCATTCATAGAATCCAGTTGCTTACCTTCTGTGGTAACCTTCAGTTTGGTGACTATCCATGCTAGAATGTCCTGCCCTGTGTGATGACAAGTGAACATAGATATTCAGAGTATGACAACAGTGAGCTAGCTCTCACAGGCCTGGCCTACACACACTATTTCTTGAAGGTACTACCTGGCTCAGACACAGTGCAAAATCCATCACTTAATAACAGTATGTGACAGTATACCGTATAGCTTAACTTGTGATTAGATTGATCAGGATAAACTAAAATTACAATAACAACCAGCACTGAAGCAGGAAGTCCCCATGACTGGACTGCGATGACAATTTCCTGTCTGTCACATGGTCTTAGCCCAGCGACCATCGTTCTTTCCCTTCATCTCCAGACCTCCTGTGCATCCCAAATAGCACCTTATTCCCTATATAGTGCTCTACTTTTGACCAGGACCCATAAAGCTATGTAGTGTACTGTGTAGGTAATAGGGTACCATCTGGGACGCAGCTCTGATCTTTCCCCTGGCCTTGGTCTTAGCCCAGGATTAGAGGGCAGCTTGGGAGCACAAAAGCACCACACAGATCTCATCCAACTGACAGCTGTCTTATATAACCTTCATTAGCAGCCTAGCAGGACAGTCTACAAGACAGTCTGTCGCAGCTCTAGAATCTTAGCTAGTCCAATAACTACCCACAACTTCCCAGAATGATGTTTTTAAATAACAACAATGTACCATTGGTGGGAGGTGTTTCCCTACTGTTTCCCCTACTAGGCAGCACCACTACCTAGCTTTCACAATTTCTTGACAAAAATGTATTTCTATTGGCTTCAGTTGAATGTTTGGGTTAGTTCAGCCCTGCTACATGGCTACGGTGGCCATTTCACTCCACCAAGAAAACGATCTAGGGCAAACATTGTAATGGTATAATGGAGATATGTCTCTCAGTGGGTTGGCTATATGGTGCTGTAAGTCTCTGGACTCACCGTTGATGACGTGTGGGATGGTGGTCACGTTGAGTTTCTGGTCGGCACCCTTCACCCCACTCTTAGGATCCTGCATCTCAACCACAAACACCTCCACCTGGAGCAGGGTGGGAGGAAGAGGACAGACACACACTCTCAAAATCCACTTTGGTTTGTTTCACGAAATGGAAGAAAACAGACCTATCAGGTCAAAGGTCATAGTGATGTGTACTGTATGATACCTCCGACCCCTGACCTCTGAGATGTGGAAGACCTGATTGGCTCAGAGCCATTTACCCCAGCTGTCCAAGCAGCTAATTGGTTTAGAGCAGGGGTTCTTAAACGTTTTTAGCTCGAGACCCAAATGAGAAATTGACCGTCCTTCTGTGACCCAAATGGTCCACCAACGACCCAAATCAAGAAGAAATAGTGGGTGATTATAGATGTATTCTCATAACTCACGACCCACCTCTCACATGCCCAGGGCCCACTTTGGGTCCCGACCCATAGTATAAGAAACCATTGTTTAGAGGTTAGATTGAAATTGGATCTCTGAGATGTCTACAATCTCTTCGCTATAAACAAAATAAATATACAGTAGCCTACAGGTCATGAAACAATAGTGTGAGTGTAGTAGTATATTTTGATGAAGCTATGCAGTTTACCACATTGAAAGTCATGATGGCATCACAACTGTTCCATTTGTAATTGGATGGGAACAGGATTATGGCTAAGTCCCCCAAGTTAAAACCTGTTGCAATAAAAAACAGTTTACAATGAACTTCTACAAACCACTTGATTCGTTTTTTTTAAGACACGAAAGGGGAAATTTAAACAACAATCTTTGGGGCTCCTCATGAATTTACTCTAGGCTATACTGTTCAGCAATACTATATCAACAAGTAGGCTATCACCAGCCCACCTAAAATCAATAGACTTGATGTGAACTTTTAGTTTATCTGAAGTCTATTACATTTTTCTCAAAACATTTAAAAGTACTGATAAAATGATGTAAATGTACAGGTAACCTACATTTTGTAGGCATGCCATCCGTGGTCGGTAGTGCTGACCATGATCTCTCAGCGTCCTAATTGTCATGTTTGCAGTCGGTCGATATGCGATCCTAAAGAAGAAAATCCAGGTATGAAATGTTTATGAAAAAAATGATCACACAGGTATAATGGTATACCGGGGCTGGGACCGTAGCCTATTCCGTTAACCGCGCGTCAGAGATTGCGTGAGAGGGGTCAGAAAGCGCGAGGACGGATTTATCAACCAACGACAGCTAGGCTAAACTCTGGTTTAACAACATGTTCCTTGTGACAGTGGCACCACCAGACGTCACACCATCAAGCGTCTATCAATTTGGTGGCAATATGGCAATAAAACCTTGAATTGAAACTTAACAGTATTTGGGTTTAAGGCTATTGAAATATTGAAATATACAGAAAATCCATGTAAAATATTTGTATACCAAGAATTTGGTGAAAGAGAAAGGATAAAACAATCTAGTTTTTTTTGCGATCACTTCACTGGACGACAAAATAATAATAATGTCTCACAGATATACTTTCATTTGATCTCTCATTTAGGCCTATGAATTTCACAGGTAACCTGGGACTGGGCTACCTCAACCAGAGATGGTGCCAAAAAAGATACCACAGGTGAAGGTGCTGGACCGACTTGACTCCCAGTGTATACACTGCCCTCTACCGTACCCAGGTGGTACTGCTGATGAATGCATGATATGAAATTATGACGATCTGCATGCAGTGCACTCTTCTGATTGTGTTGTCATGTTGTAGCCGATGTATATCTCACCCCCTGATCGCCTCACCTCCACGATACCACATCCGCGGAGTTGAGTGCAGACGAGAGCGTTCGGAGTGAATCTCCGATTCCGTGTATCTACGTTTGTCCTCTGTTGTTGCGTGCCTTTCTTTGTTTGTTGAAATCCTTACTTTTTAATAAAACGTTAATCAAATACAACCACCGACTGTTTCTTTGTTGCTGTATCTCCAAGATAGCAACTCAGCTTTCTAAGTGAGGCACACTTTGTGTAGGCTAAAGCATAATATTCCATGGTTTATTAGTGTAGGAAAGGTACGATTTTTCAATTGTGTTATCAATTATTATTCATATGCAATTACCTTTTGAACTAATTCCTATATTGAAATACCCCTAGCCATAAATAACTTGTAGGCTGGCCCACACAATTAATCTCAGTTACTCTATCAATTGTAATGAGTGGGGATTCAAAGTGAAACAAAATCAGAGGATATGGGCAATCTAGACCTTTTGTGATCCGCCCAAACATTTAGTCACATTGAGGGAATTCTATTACACTGGCCCGGGTTGAACCGGCCAATGGCCCGTCACAACATCGGGCGAAACTGGGAGGAGCACCCTTCTCAAATCAAACAGCAATCTGCGCCACTCGGTCATGTTCCAACAAGGCAGCTAGGTACATCCAGAAACATATAACATCTATTTTCCATAAAATAAAAATAGTTTTCATTGGGAAGGTAGATAAAGCGTTTTTATCAAAAGCAATAATTTTTGCATGTAAAAACACAGAATCCTACTCATCACTCACTTTTGTTTTGAGCCGACTTCGCCGTCGGCCAGAGTGGGGTACCTGGCTTAGGCCCGGGAGGCAGCCCGATTCCAAAACGAATGCAATCACTTTTCACCCGGTTCAAACTCCACTCACCGTGGTAACCCGGCCGGATAAACGAACCCCCTCATTGTGCTAGCCCTGTGCGCGCTCACACACACGTTATCCGTAATCGCGCCCCACCCGAGAGTAGACTCTCTAATCGCTAGCCTCAAACCAACTCTCTCTACTGTATCGATGAAGTTGTTTCAAAGATGGCGGATTTCCTGCCGTCCCGGTCCGTTTTATCTGTATGTTTTCCAAACTGTCTCCTCACGAGTAACGAGGCAGAACAATTAAGGAAATCTAAAGAAATAGACAAAAGTATTTCGCGGGATAAGACGTACGTGAAGCGGCTAGTGAAGATTCTGCTACTCGGAGCGGGAGAAAGCGGCAAGTCCACTTTCCTGAAGCAGATGCGCATCATCCATGGGCAGGACTTCGATCAAAGGGCCAAAGAAGAGTTCAGGGCCACGATTTTTAGTAATGTAATTAAAGGTAAGGTATTTAGGTTGTTCATTGTACTTTATATAACGTCACTGGCGAGTTTTTAGGCGCCTTTGTTGACTTATTTGCTCTCTGTTCAAGAGTTCATGTCTGTGGGAAGTAGCCAGCTAGCATGCTAACAGTAGCCGTAACTTGTGCTTGCTAGCTATGTCGAGTGGACAGGCAGACTCACTTCTGTTCTTCGTTAGCCTAGTTAGCTAGCTAACACACACAAAGCTAGAAGAAACGCCCATGTTATTTGAAAGTGTTTGTGCACAGTGGGATTTGAAGAGATGAGGCCACACAGACATAGCAGGGTTTCCATTTGAACATGATTCAGTTGTCTGAGTTGATCTTTTGATATCACGCGCATTGTTTGTCCCATGTCAGTATTATTCAGGCGTGGAAAATAGTATGACAGTTTATCAGCTATTTTTATCAGGCAATTTACCAGCTAGCAGCAAGCTTTGGCTAGCCAATGCGCTAGCTGTCTAGCTTTGTTACTGTAGTTAACTTATTTATAAACTTGTTTGAGTGTTTTAAAAACATGAATCTTGAACAGTCATAGTGAAATAACTTGGTAACTAGTTTGGAAATCAGAAAGCTTAGAATTGTTTTAATCACAGCGGATATAACGTAACTAGATTACGTTTATCCTAACCATCATTGCACATATTTTAGAAAACATCATGCATGGCATATCTGACTTGTCATGTTATGGAAACCTGAGTTACAGTTCATATAAGGAAATCAGTCAATTGAAATAAATTCATTAGGCCCTAATCTATGGATTTCACGACTGGGAATACAGATATTCATCTGTTGGTCACAGATACCTTTTAAAAAATGGGCATCACAAAGGGCCTCAGTACCTTGTCACGGTATCTCTGTGCATTAAAATTGCCATCTGTAAAATGCAATTGTGTTCGTTGTCCATAACTTATGCCTGCCCATACCATAACCCCACCGCCACCATGGGGCATTCTGTTCAAAACGTTGACATCAGCAAACCGCTCGCCCACACGACGCCATACATGTGGTCTGCGGTTGTGAGGCCTGTTGGACATACTGCCAAATTCTAAAAAATGCCATTGGAGGCGGCTTAGGGTAGAGAAATGAACATTAATTTCTCTGGCAACAGCTCTGCTGGACATTCCTGCAGTCAGCATGCCAATTGTGCGCACCCTCAAATCTTGAGACATCTGTGGAATTGTGTTGTGTGAGAGAACTGCACATTTTAGAGTGGCATATTATTGTCCCCAGCACAAGGTGCAACTGTGTAAGGATCATGCTGTTTAATCAGCTTCTTGATATGCCACACCTGTCAGTTGGATGGATTATCTTGGCAAAGAAGAAATGCTCACTAACAGGGGTGTAAACAAATTTGTGCACAACATTTGAGAGAAATAAGCTTTTTGTGCGTATGGAACATTTCTGGGATCTTTTTATTTCAGCTCATAAAACATGGGACCAACACTTTACATGTTACGTTTTATATTTTTGTTCAGTTTATAATGTGTGAATATCTCTAGCTATGGAAACCAGAGGTGGCTTGTGGGAGGAGCTATAGGAGGCCACGACCCATCTGTAAGCGTCGTAACTCTGCTGTGGTAGACAGCATGCAAGACGCGCTTCCGCGTAGCCTACCACTGTCGATCACAGCCGAGTTATAGGTGTTAGGTTCAGACGATTTCCATACAGATGTCCACACATTATACAATCCGGACCGACGGACAAGGAGTGACGGATTATAGATATGCCTTCAATAACAGGATTTTCGTTAAATACCACCCCCCCCCCCCCCCCCCCCCCCAAAAAAAAATACCACCCCCCCCCTCCCAGTTATTTTTCGGCCTCAGCATTTGAACCACCTAGGAAGCACTGTGTCCTTTATAGGGCTAATGGTAACCATGTTGTTTTGAGGCGGCAATAAGATGTGAGGCGATCACTCATATTCCAATTGTTTATATTCACCCAGCCAGTCTGTCAAACTTGCTAGCTAGACCAATTGGCTACTTCGCTTCTTACTTAGCTAGCTAGCTATATCTTATTTTACTGTAAGTCATCTTTACTTGTCAGACCCCCGAATGTTGAGTATTTAGTTGAAAGTTCAACACCGGTGGACTTCAGTCATGTTTTACTAGCTGTATAAAATCTGAAGAGAGAGAGAGAACATGAGGGGTGTTTTTTGCCTCCAACTTGCAAGGTCAAATCAGGCCTGGTAGTCGTGAGAGCCCAGCCCACATTAGTCTACGATACTACCAGAGATGTACAGCAATACTACAGTCGGATAACTCCTGTTATGCAAACAAACAACGTCTTTTATGGAGGTGAAACCACTCTGGGTGGTTCCCCCTAGTTGGCTATTTTGTTCATTACCTTGGCTTTAGATTTTCTAGTACACACTGGTTTGTTAGTGTAGCAGTCCTGAGAAATAAATGAGTTGTCAACTGTACAATTATAGTCATTAGGTTGTTAACTTTTCCTTTGTGAGCCGTTGATCATCATGAAGCTATTTATCTTAGATCTGTTATACATAGAC